>NW_015387452.1:10173-18344 GCF_001527695.2 Protobothrops mucrosquamatus | reverse complement strand
ACAAATATTTAATATTCCTTTTAATTAATTTTAAATTTGTATTGTTTTGTATGTATTTTAAATAGATTGTCAGCCGCCCTGAGTCCTACGGGAGAAGGGCGGGATATAAATTCAAATATAAATAAAATAAATAAATAAATAAATAAATATGAGTCAGTTGCCAAGCATCTAAATTTTGATCATGTGGGGGATGCTGCAACAGTTGTAAGGGTGAAAAACAGTCATAAGTCACTTTGTTCAGTGCCATTGTAACTTTGAATGGTCACTAAATGAACTGTTGTAAGTCAAGGATGACCTGTACTAAATGTGTATCAAGTGCCAGAGCATATTTTTTGACAATAGCAATAGCACTTAGACTTATATACTAATTCATGGTGCTTTACAGCCCTCTCTAAGCAGTTTATAGAGTCAGCACCTAACCCTAACCCTAACCCCAACAATCTGGGTCCTCATTTTACCTACCCCAGAAGGATGGAAGGCTGAGTCAACCTTGAGATGGTCAGAATCGTACTCCTGGTAGTGAGCAATGAGTTAGCCTGCAATATTTCATTCTAATCACTGCACCACCACAGCACTTGTATCTTTGTCTGACTTTGTGCCTAAGGTGGGACTAGAAACACTACATCAAACTGGCTCTCCTAAAAATGACGTTTTAGGTCATAATAGAAGGCTAAAGTGAATGGTTAACCTATGGGAAATAGTTTTTTTTAGTGCAGTCTGGGAAAACCAGAACAAATGAATAAATAACAACAAAAAAGTTGTTCCAATCCATCTGAACTAAAACTACTCTTAAAAATATCCAGGTTATTCTGTTTGCCTTTCAAGATCTGATTTAGCTTGATCTAGTCCTAAGGTTAAGGTGGCATCATTGTAAAAACCATAGTTGCTTAGTTTCTTTTTGGATAGCTGTTGTTTCCCAAGACAATTTGAAGTTATCTGCTAATATTAGATGGGTCAGTCCACCAGGTTTGGGGTGTGGTTATAGTAGGTAACAATGCTTATCCAGAGATTGGATTCATATTTAGTAACTTCTGCTTCCTGTCTAAGTATTGCATTGGGATTCAGCAGGTAACCTGAAAGATGCTTTTCAACAATTTTGTTTGAATTCTTTCTGAGGGAATCATGCTGTTACATGGTCCTAATTGAGCCCTGTATAGCAGTTGTGCTTGGGCTTTAGCTGCAAACAACCTAATTGCAACAGGGATAATCGCTTCTCCTCTAGAAGAAAAAACAAACAAACAAACCTTTGAATAGCTGATGTAGATCTCTGTGCATTAGGAAACAGATAATCCTGGTGGGCATTTTTGCTTTCTGAAGTTTGAAATACTATCCCTAATTACTTAAAGTTCTTAATCTGCTCTATGGACTGCCCACGTAACAGCTTCTCTGTTTTGGGCTTTTCAAGAATCAAAGTGAGAACTGTATTACAGATCAGATACAAATTCAGAAGAGCATTATCTTCAGCCCAGTTTAATAGTCTCCCTATAGCTATTTTGGAAGGAAATAGAAGAAATCCCCTGATGAAAATCAGCATTGCCCTTGTGACACAGATACTATCAGGTCCACATGTGAAGGTCTGATTAAACTGATTTATTGCTAATAATGCCTATGCCCAGGAACTTAGTTTAACTAACACTTGCATGGAGTTAGATAAGGGTCAATGGAATTCAAGGGAGTTTGAACTTAGTTTGCTTGTAGCTATATAGGGATTCTAAGCTGATTCCTCTTTTAACTCCACCTCAAGGTTCTGTTCCTGCTTCCCCTAGAGCCGCTATAGGAACCACAGCCTATGTTCTTTTCTAATGCTAGTTCTACAGCAGGGGTAGTCAAGCTTGGCTCTTTTATGACTCGTGGACTTCAGCTCCCAGAATTCCTGAGCCAGCTGTGTTGGCTCAGGAATTCTGGGAGTTGAAGTCCACGAGTCATAAAAGAGCCAAGCTTGACTACCTCTGTTCTACAGAGACATTTGGTACCATCTGATTACCCCTTTTCTATCAAAATTCCCCCATCATTTCAATAATTTTTATTGCATTATTTATTAGATAACAAGGGCAAATCTATCTATCTAAAATAACAAAATTTGCTACATTATTTTATAAGCTTTGCCCACAAATGTTTGCCTGTAGTCATGGATATTAGGGGTAACTTTGCTTTATTTGTTTTACTATTTTTATTGGTAAGTGAGAAAAATACAGTTTACATCTGTCATCTTATTGTGTATTAATTTTTTTTTAATGAAACATAATTCTCTCCAAAATCAAGTGGCTTGAAAGAGAGGCCTGTGCTATTTTTAGCCAGTCCAGATCAACAGATTTGTTCATTCATAATGAACATTTCATAGGAAATGAATGAAATTACTCAACATTTTAAAACAATATTTAAGACACTTTAATTTAAATTAAAAAGTTTTATCTTCCATGCATTGCATTATAACATGCATTATAATGTGCCTCGTATCACTGAAATATCTCAGCAAATCCTCAGTAACAAAAAAATCTTACGTAAAATACAGAATATTTCTCAAGAGAACACATTAGATGAATAAGAGAATTTCTGAGATACATTTTTTTCATTACAAGGAATAATAACAATGATGCCTTCTAAATGTTTTAGACAGAATTTCCCTAGGCAGTATGGATTATGGAAGCTGTAATCTGAAACGTCTAGAAGATACCAAATTTATTCAAAACAAGTGGAAGATCTGTTAGAGCAAAATAACAGAATAATTCAACCATTCCTCCTGAGATTAGATTAATCCCAATCTTGCTGCCCATCAGCAAAGAAAAACCTGGCATTTTCCTCCAGCAGTGAAATAAATCAGGAAATGGTTGAGCTTCTCAATTGTATGATTTTGTTGTTTGACTGATTGTTTTACTCTGTGGCCATTTATTCTCTTTGCTTTTAATATGTTTTTAGTTTTGCAATTAATTTTTGGACTTCTGTTTTTATTGAGTTAACTATTCAGTCACTTTATGGATGGCCATATAAAGCATATGCTGGCTGGGGAATTCTGGGAATTGATGTCCACACATTTCAAAATTGCCAAGGTTGGGAAACACTGTGTAGGAGAAGAACAGGCAGAGCTGGGGGCGGAGTTAAGCACATCATCAGTTTAGAATAATTGTGTTCCCACAAGCACTCCAAGTCCAACCCCTCTTGAATCCGTTGACCTTTATCTGGGGACAATTTAGTGTTGAATTTTAGTTGATCAGATTCTTGTCTGTAGGCTTGAATAAATCTTTTATGCTGCAACCTTACCAATGGTCCTGATTCTTCGTGCCTGACATAGGAGGGAGGAAGGAAATGGATTGTTTTTGACTGCCTAATGTCCTCATTGGGTGTACAAATTTATTTTCTATACTTGGCAAATAAACTGGATCAGCTTAAATCTATTCCAAATCAACTTTGAATGCAGTTTTTTCTTATTGCTTTAACAATGGATGGAAAGGCCCCATTGTCTCTCATTCAGTCTGAGCTGCTGAATCAAATCTTTGCTTCTTTCATTTTCTCCACTGATCATATTTCTCTCTTGCTCTTTTATCTATTTAAACTTTTTTTCTTCAACAAGATGATTCCCAAAGTACCTCAGGGTGCTAGATATTCATTATCCGCAGATGCCCTGTGCTCCTTGTATTTATTATCCATATACGTCAATCTGTAAACATAACCAATAAAGTTTGCACTTGCAAGCCATGGAGACATTAAAATAATCTAAACAGTAATCTCGCCTCTGGCCTGCTATTTTTCTGAAAATTTATTTTTTGTTGTATTCTTCTGTATTCTTTTGAACTTGACTGTTGAAAAAATGTCTAATTGTATTCAAAGTGGATATAGGGCAAAAGGCTTCATTGTCTTATGCTACTTCTGAAAGTAAATTACATAACTGGTAGTTAAGAAACTTTCAGAGGCTTTGAGGGTAATTCCAGCATGCTACACAAAATGTGTAAAGCAGCATGTTTAGAATAAAGCTTTAGTGTAGCTCAACATATGAATTTCAATCAGACACTCCAAATGAAACAGCACAGGAAAAAAAACACGAGAAGATATTTAAAATAAAAAGAAATCCTTTATTTCTCATAGCATAATAATAATAATAATAATAATAATAATAATAATAATAATAATAGTAGTAGTAGTAGTAGTAGTAGTAGTAGTAGTAGTAGTAGTAGCTGGCTCAGGAATTCTGGGAGTTGAAGTCCATGAGTCATAAAAGAGCCGAGGTTGCCTACCCCTGCCCTATACCATTTCAGACAAATGGCTGTCCAGTCTCTTCTTAAAAACTTCCATAAAACTTTTTCCAATAAAACCTTTACTTCCTCATACCTTGCAAGGAATCTTGGTGTCTCTTCTCCCTTCCTCCCCATTCATCACCATCAGTTTTGAATTTAAAATAGGATTTATAAAGTGAGATTGATTTATTTTGTTACAGTTACTGTTGTGCTTTTAATTATATTCAGTTGTTTTCCTCACTATTGTTTTACAATGGGAAGCAATGTAAATCTCATGGAATCACAGGAGCTGCTGTGGCCTTTGGTCCAGTCTACTGTTTCGTTCAGGATCCCGATTTGAACACCTCTGGTTTTTTAACATTTGTAACTTTGAATGGTCATTAAATGAGGCAGTCAGTAAACAAGGACTACCTTTATTTTGCCATCAGATGGCACTATCTTACAATGCTCTGAGGTGCAAATGGCATGCTGAGGGGTGACATGAAGGCTGTGGGCCATGTTAATTATCCCTGTTCTTGACCTATTAATTGGTTACACTGGGTATTGCTTTTTATATGCAGGATATATGTTGAATTAGATGTCCAGTTTCAAATATGTATTAATTAAAAAGAAGATAACTGTACCAGTCAAAAAAGAGTTACTAACATAACTGATATTATTGGCTAAGAAAAGATACCTGGCAAGGACATAAGACCTCAGAAGTTTGTCCTGGTGGATTGGGACTCTCAAATCATGGTTTCTCCAATGCCAGTTTCTTTTTGCAGATGGAAATAGTGTTAACATCTGTTAGTCAATTAATCTATGATATTGCATGGGAAGTATCATAATATAGTATGTGGCATTTCTTTTCTTTACTTATAAGCTACTCTTCATATGGGACTCTCAACTTGATACGGTTCATGGATGAGCCAACATTATACAGCAGCAGCTAAAAAAAAAACCCAATACAATCCTAGATTGCATTAACAGAGGGATAGGATCAAGATCTCATGACTTATTAGTACCATTTTATAAAGCCTTAGTAAAACCACACTTAGAATACTGCATCCAGTTTTGGTCACCATATTATAAAAAAGATATAGAGACTCTAGAAAGAGTGCAGAAAAGAGCAGCAAGGCTGATTAGAGGCTGGAGGCTAAAACATATGGAGAATGGTTGCAGGAATTGGGTTTGTCTAAATTAGTGAAAAGAAGGACTACGGTTGCTCCATCAGTGGAGGCTTTTAAGAAGAGACTGGACAGCCACTTGTCTGGAATGGTACAGGGTCTCCTGCTTGAGCAGGTGGGTGGACTAGAAGACCTTCAAGGTCCCTTTCAGCTGTGTCATTATGATTCCATCAGTTTTCAACAAGAAGTTAAGACATACACACGGTCCAGATTTAAAGGCAATGTGCTGGTTTTTCAAATTCCATAGACATTGTTCATTGATCTTCTTCACATATTAGCTAGTAGCATCAACTATTTAGGGAAAACTGTAGCATTTTAGAATTTCTAAATATACAGAAAAATAAGTATCAACCCAAATAGCTTTGATTGAGGAATAAAAAAAAAAATTCCTCCCCCTGTGATTATTGCAACTCTGACCTCTTATGTGAACAGGGAATATTTTTTAAAAAGTCATTAGAACAATTTATTATTCCCCACTGGGCAATGTGTTTTATAGATAGATGCTAAAAGCTTAGAAAATGGGCCACTGCTGGATATGACTGAAATGTCTGTTTTCTCTTTCCCTGATTATAATACACTCAAGAGCTAACCTCATTTTCATTCTCTCTGATGAAAAATTCACTCCCTCAAAAGGTGAAGATGTCTATTAGTTTACATATTTTTAAAAGAAATTAGGATCAGCACAGTTCATGGCTTAAACTCTGCTAAATAAAACAAGAGAGAAACTAAATGTATGCAGGTAGTTCTTGACATACAACCACAACTGAGCCCCAAAATTCTGTTGCTAAGTGGGTTTTTAGTTAAGTGAGTTTTGCTCCATTGTACGATCTTTCTTGCTACAGTTGTTAAGTGAATCAGATGGTTGTTAAGTGAATCTGGCTTCCCCATTGACTTTGCTTATCAGAAGGTCGTAAAAGGTGATCACATGACCCTGGGACACTGCAACCGTCATAAATATGAGTCAGTTGTCAAGTGTCTGGATTTTGAGAATGTGACCGTGGGGATGCTGCAATGGTTGTAAGTATGACAAATGGTCATAACTCACTTTTTTCAGTGCCCTAGTAACTTTGAACAGTCACTAAATGAACTGCTGTAAGTCAAGGACTACCTGTACAAAATATTTTGTAACTAGCTGTTTGTGTTGATTATAAAATAGAGAGCCAGAATCTGCTTGAAGTGGACAGCAGAGAAATCTTATGAGGATGAAGGTTTGTTCTCCGAGCTTCTGGGTTGGTTTCCAAACATTTAGTTACCAGGCTAGGTAACATCTTCAGTGGAGTTTAGGGGATGTCAGTGTCAGGGTTTATAAGGGCTTCGGGTGTGGGTGTGTCAAGTGAGGGTCTTGTGATGGGTCTTGTGATGGAGAGGTTATACCCTAGTCCAGGGGTAGGCGACCTTGGCTCTTTTATGACTCATGGACTTCAACTCCCAGAATTCTTGAGCCAGCAAGGTTGCCTACCCCTGCCCTAGTCCTTACTAAAAGAAATCTTAGTAATAAACTAAACAGAAATACTACTCTTGATAATAATACAGATAGACATATCCATAGAAATGAAGAGTCCCTTTCATACCAAGACATTCATACCTACGTCAAACACATGGCACACCTTTCTTGCCCTCTAACAGCTTTTGCTGAAAAAGCACTTCCTAGAAAAGGTTAAATCAGAGCAACACAATCAGTCTGCAATACAACTCCGATGACCAAAAATTCATGTTGCTTCCTAAGTGGTACCTTTACCTGACCTGCACTCCAGAGGAAATCCAAGATACCCAATAATCATAATGGGGAAGATGACAAACAGAAAATTCACTTTCTTGTCTTTCTAAACTGTAATTGATTCTTTCTGATGTCCTAAGATCCTGCCCCAGAAAGCACCAAATAGGGTCTGGTTAAGAGAAACAGGTGGAAGACCAGGAACTGTGAATTCCTGAGAAACATCCTGGAGTTGGCAAAGGGCCAGATATGTCAGAAGGCTCCACTGTTAATGCTCTCAGATGGAGCATTTGGACTGCTCTATTAGCCTGATTTATGGCACAATTGTCCTTCTGTTCCGTTTCCTCTCAAAGCCATGGTTGATAGCACTAAGGTGTTTCCTAATTTTGCCGCAGAAGGCTTCTCAAGATAAAGTACAACATTTGAAATCATTGGTGAGGTCTTTAGTAAAGATATATGAAAATCATTATTTTACAACTCCAGCGTTTCCAGGGCAAACTTGTTTTGTGGGGAAGATATTAGGAAGGAATTTATGTGACTATTTACCTAAAGTAAGTGTGCTTCTCATAGCAACTCCCAAGTCATCCATTATGTACACTGCCTTGCAAGTTTCACCCGATACTAGTTGAGTGAATAAAAGTTAAAGCCTGTGGGAAATGGATGAGAAGAATAAATTTGTTATAGTCTTCTACAATTTGTTACCAAGTCTTCAGAGATTATTCTTTTTCTTCTTCTTTTCCCTCAGTAAAATTAAAAATCTAGAATCTTTATTACATATATATAATATATAAAATATTATATATATATATATATATATATATATATATATATATATATATATATATATATATATATATATATATATATATATATTAAAACAGTGAAAAAACACGAGCACCAGGGAATATGATAGAAAATTTGGTTTAATGTTAAAATTACTAAAATTACTAATAAAACCAATTAAAACGCCTAGCTTTCGTCAGCCACCTGCTGACGTCTTCAGGGCTCAAAATGTCAGTCCATGGGAGTTACTTTTGTAGCTTGACTAGCGTGTGCGCACGG
>NW_015387452.1:0-7555 GCF_001527695.2 Protobothrops mucrosquamatus | reverse complement strand
CCTGTCTCTTGTAGCTAACAAAGTGAGAAAGAGCCTGTGGCCTAGTGGCTAACATCTCTGCTTAACATGCAGACAGCCCAGGTTCGAATCTCAGAAGGGTATGTCTGGCTGATGAAAACCAAATAAGGTTTGAAATAGCTATCCCAGTTCTCCCTTAATTCTTTGTTAGCAATTCAAATTTTGGAACATATATATATGTATATGTTGTATATATATGTATATGATGTGTGTATATATATATATATATATATATATATATATATATATATATATATATATATATAGGGAAAGACTGTTCCATAAGGAATAAAAATAAGAAAGGGTTACTTTTACATGATGTAATTTTGGTTTGCATACAAAAAACAGCAACAACCCATCACCTATGATCAATAGGCATTTCTTATTCCACAATGGAGCATTTGCATTTGAACCCCAATGTCCGAAAAGATAATGAGTGATATTTTGCAGAATACCATCTAAATTGCAGAAGCAAATCTGTGAAACCTGCGTTTAATCATTTGAGAACATTTGAAAAGTGAATGTTACATTGGATGAGAGCTCTGAAATCTGGGTGTTTTGTGTGGCAAAGGCTGAACAAAAGAATTGTTTGATACTGGAGTTTATGAACTGAAGTGCAATTTTTTATTTCAATTTTCTTCCCTATTCACCCATATATTATCTTTGTAAAAATTGGCTTCAGTGCACTATAATCTGGAAAAGAATGCATCACTTATTTTGTATAGATGACGTCTTCCTAAATATCAATTTTCAACCTGAAATAACTTCTTCAGGTACCTTCTCTCTCATCCCAGTGCAGGGCTCATATACTGGTAGGGAGAATATTGGACAAGGCACTGATAGCTTGACGGGTTCTGTGCAAAGAAACCCTCTGGGGTTTGAATTGATATGTTACTTCTGTGATAGAATTACACTTTATGATCCCCTAAATCACTAATCTTCATCCAGAAAAAAGATAAGAATCCCCTTGCATTCAAACAGATGCCTATTTGTTCTCTTCTACTACAATGTTAGTTGGAAGAGAATTTTGACACAAGCAAGCAATAGCTTTCCCCATCAATAAATCATTAATTCAGGCAGGTTTTCTATTTCTCCAGGACTGGCTAGATGAGAGTTTAGTTTTCAAGACAGTGCATGACTTTTTGCTTTTGCATATACATTTATCAACGTGGTATCCAGCATCCTTAATCTTTTTTTTTTNGGGGGGGGGTGTAAGTTTTTTTTTTCCTCTTCAAGTATCCTGTAACTTTCACTAAGCCTGTTTAGAAGGTTTGGGGAACTACCAAAAATTGATGGCTGTGGGAAAGAGCTTTGTATTGACAACATTGAGTGGCAGGGACACTCTAGGTTTAGAGAAGAGATGGCAGGGATTTGAACCAGAGAAGATAAGAAAATAAACCAGTTTTCCAAAACAGAGCTCTGATTTCTTGTCATTGAAAGAAAACCTCTGCTATGCTGCCATTAATTCCCCTCTCCAATCCTTCAAGAGCAGGTGGAATGCAATCTACAGTCAACTTGTCTTTTCCCAACCTTGTCACACCGAGAGCAAGGAGCAAAAAGTCACAGCCCAACTGAACTGCTTGAGAAGCTACACTTCCTTCATCCACATTTCAGCAAAATTGAAATAGAAGATATTTCTAGCATGTACACACACACACACATGGCCTCTGCACACAAGCAAATTGCTAATATCCTGAGCTTTGTTGTGCGCATTTGTCTACTGTATGCAAAAATGAATGAATGAATGAACCAACAAATGATTTCTCTCTGAGAGAGGAGCTGCAAACCATTAAGTCATCTTTCCCTTTGGCTAACCTGCTAGGAAGGCTGAAATTGAAAAGTCAGGAAGCAGGGAGAAGGAAGAGTTTTTGTAAATGCAGAAATGGATTACCCTCAAGTTCCACAGTCAGAGACAATGTTGTACTTGCTGTGGTTTCAAATATACAGCTCATCTTTTGAATGCTGCACAGGAATGCAATCACAAAAATCCAGAAATAGTTTTAAGCTGGGCAAAGTCCTCAGCATAAGTGCTGAAATATAACTGGAGTGGATAGGAAACGATTCTATTGTTTTGTGAACTCCTAAACTATATTGTCAATGATAGCAATAGCAGTTAGACTTATATACCTCTTCATAGTGCTTTACAGCCCTCCCTAAGCAGTTTACAGAGTCATTGCTGTCAACATCAAGGTCCTCATTTTACCAGCCTTGGAAGGATGGAAGTCTGAGTCAACCTTGAGCTGGTGAGAATCAAACTGCTGGAAATCAGCTGAATTAGCCTGCAATAATGCATTCTAACCACTACACCATCACGGCTCTACATAATCCTATTTTCTTAGCCTGTTCCTCTTTTCCAGATGAATGAATATCTACGTAGTACCAAAAAAAAAAACCCCAACAACCCAAAAAATAAAAAGCAAATCCTACAATTAATGCTGAACAAATGCTAAAAACAGCAAGAACAATAGATAGTATTCAAAGGTTTACATATGTTTATACCATAATTCTAATTGTTCCCTAACAATCATTAATGATCATTATCACTTATATTCATATCAGCATCATCCCTATCAAAAGATTTTTTCTTCTCCACAGTTGTGTTAGTCTACTGCAGTAAAAACAACAACAGTTCCTTAATGAATGAGTCAATAGTGACTTCCAGAGAGTTATGTTCTCTTATCCCCATTTCTGAGGCATACAATTATCTATTATTTTTGGCAAGGTTTTCACTTACTCGTGGAAGTGGGTGGAACTAGAAGTAATCTCCTTTAGTCCTTTTTAATCTAATTGAGAAGCAATTTTAATTGTAAGCCACTCTGAGATTTCGTTTAATTGAAACTGATCTAGAAATGTTTTAAGCAAAGCAGAACAGGATACATCTTTTAATCTGCCCATCTGGGAATTGTTTATGAACAATTAATGCCAAATTGATGTTGCCAGTCTAGAAATGAAAAGAGGAGGCTGTGTTTTAAGCTTAGTTTAAAAGTCATTGTTTTACAGCACATGTCATGGAGGATCAACACATATATAGCTCGGCTCTAAGTGAAAGTCCCATGGTATTCCAGAGGGGAAAAATAACTTTACACCCACCCACCCATAATTTCTATGTTATAGCCTTATGCCCACTTCTCAGGTGGCAGCTTTAGAGAAAGCTATGGGATGAGTTGTCCACTTAAAAGCCAATTTATCAATTCATTTTTGTGGCTGTCACAAATTCACTTCCCTTTGTTTTCACCTGACCTTTAATCTATGAATTGAAGCTAACATTGAATACAACCTTTAGTGTTCACTATAATGTTCTGGCATGGTGATGCTTGAAAACTTCTATTTCAAAAATGGATTTATTTTTATACTTGAGACACCTGTCCTAAAATGGTCTATAATTATGAAGTAGTTAAAGGGTTCTAATTTTCCATAAGAATTTAAGAGCTGGACTGGATGAGATTGTTAGCGAGTTGTTGGTTAAGTGGGTGGAAAGCCACATGATCGACACAGTGAACAGATGTAGTGAGCACTCTCTTGCATGATTCCCTCAGAAATTGTCCTTAATAAACTCCAAGTTGCCTTACTCCTTACTTTCTGGTCTAGAGCTAGACTTAAAATGGTCTTTCAAAATTCACTATTCAATCCATTTTCTTTTCTCCTAGTATTGAAATGAAGTGAGAGTAGCCAAATAAGACACAAAGTTTGACTAAGAAAAGACTTCCATATTGAGAGAGGGATACAGACACACACACACACACACACACACAGAGAGAGAGAGAGAGAGAGAGAGAGAGAGAGAGAGAGAGAGAGAGAGAGAGAGAGAGAGAGAGAGAGAGAGAGAGAGAGAGAGAGAGAGAGAAAACTCTGTGCATTGTAACTAAAGACTATTTCATTTTATCCAAGAAAATATTATTGATTTTTTTCTCCTTTGAAATAAATTTCTAAAGCAAATTCTCCTACAGTAAATTAAACAAGAACAGGTGCAAATAAATACAGAGAAATTTTCTGTGTAGTACTAACACAAACACAGCATTTTGTAGCAAGTTCTGCTTGAGCAAGAAAGATATTTCATTATAACTTCAGTTATTATTTTGCAAAGGCTTCTAGACCAAAACCTCCTTTTTCCAAAAAAGAGAAGTAATTTAATCGAAAGTATCCTATTTGAAATGAATAATTTATTTCAATTTCTTTAGAAGATAGTCTGGTTTCTTGTTCCAATACAGTTTTAGGAACTGTGATGGAGAAAAAAAATAATAATTTACTTTCCATTATGATAACGGCCAAGACTGCCTGTTTCTATGGAGACCAAAGATTTTACTGTGTTCATCTAAAACATTTGAACAGAACTGTTAAATGTGTTTACATAACATGTAATACTGTATTTAATAATATTAACCTACATATATGCATTCATTCTAAAACTGAATTTAGGCTGTAAAACATATACAATGACCTTGGAATAATTTTCATAGGTCGCAATGGGTTTGACTTCTGAGCTGGCATGCATAAGTTTATATGGTTACAAACAAAATGTCAAGTTCATTGTATTGTTCTGCTCTTCTCTTTCACCAATGCATAGCACTGAACCCTGGCTTGTCTGAAGCAGCAATTTTATTTAGTGGATTGAATATCAGTGTGCATGAAGACTAAAGAAAGAAGGGGAAAGAAAAGAAAAGAAAAAAGAGTGGTAAGAAAAATAATAAAAAGAACCAGAAAGAAGAACTTTCAAATTTTTCTTTGCAGCAAATGCAAATATGATTACAATCTGATCTCTTATTCTATGGTTACAAGAAGAAATGCTCACTTTTTTCTATTATCTAGCTTATTTCTAATCACTAAAGCCACAGATCATAAGTGCATTTTTTTCTGTTTCATGTAAAAAATCAATAAGGGTTTCCAGTCAGCCATAAATGTAGATATTGTCTATTCTTTAATCAAGAAAGTCAGTTTAACCATCTCTGCTAGTTCCATTATCTTCACCAACCATTCCTCCATTGTGGATCAAGCAAAACTTTTCCATTTTAGAGTACTTTAGCCCTCTAGCTGCTGGTATCTTCTGAAGGACTAGAGGATTTAGTCAACTATAAAACAGATCTGTCTGTCTGTCTGTCTGTCTGTCTGTCTGTTTGCCTGCCTGCCTGCCTGCCTGCCTGCCTGCCTGCCTGCCTGCCTGCCTGCCTGTCTGCCTGTCTGTCTGTCTGTCTGTCTGTCTGTCTGTCTGTCTGTCTGTCTGTCTGTCTGTCTGTCTATCTATCTATCTATCTATCTATCTATCTATCTATCTATCTATCTATCTATCTAACATTTTAACTGCCCATCTTCCTCATGGGCTGGAGCTCTCTAGATTCTACATATTCTAGAATCCAATTAGGAATTTGCATTGATGATGTTACCTAGTTTGGTAATGAAACATCTGCAAGAAAACAACCAAGTTCAGAGAGTACCAAAGTTCCTTGCATTTTAACCCTGAGCTACAAATATTCTCCTGTATTGATATCAGTCATAAAAAAACATGCTCTAGAGATTCACTTACACCCAAACCACATGGGTATTATCACTACGATGCTGGGACTTTTGGGGTGAATTTTGCCCTCAGAAGGTGGCAGATTAAAACAGCCTTGGCAAAAGCTCATCTATTATCGAAGTAAGATAATGCAGATATTTGTGTAAGCCTCTGTATTTCTATCAGTAACCATGATTTTCCTTTTGTGAGATGGATAAGCTCACATTGTAGCTCTGTCTCCCCAGTCCATTGTCTAATTAATTTCTTAGCCTTGCCCAAACCCAAATTTAATAGAGTCAAACCTATTAAGACTATTTTATTTATCACAAATCTCCACTGTTTAGAGTGGAGATATGTGATAAATATGCATTCCTTATAATTGCATTCCTTATAATTGAAGAAATCAACCCAGTTAAGTCCAGGTTGATCTTTAGACATGTAAATAAAATTAATTAAGATATTCTGGCCTTCATCCTGGACAGTTCTATTTGCACTGAGCACATATCTCAGGTTGCACAAGTATAATTGTATAGTGTATAAAATTGGCATCAAGTCCCAGTATAATTGTATAGTGTATAAAATTGGCATCAAGTCCCAGATCTATATCATATAATTTTCTGATAGTTAGAACAATTAATCAATGGAACAACCTGCCTCCAGAAGCGGTGAATGCTCCAACACTGGAAGTTTTTAAGAAGAGACTGGACAGCCATTTGTCTGAAATAGTATAAGGTTTCCTGCCTGAGCAGGACTAGATGGACTAGATGACCTTCAATGTGCCTTCCAATATTATTATTATTATTATTATTATTATTATTATTATTATTATTATTATTATTATTGTTGTTGTTGTTGTTGTTGTTGTTGTTGTTGTTGTTGTTGTTGTTAATCATCGCACAGTCAGCCAAATGTTCAGACTGGATTTGGCATTTTTGTCTACCTATCGAGTCCTTACCAAGGACCTGGGATAGGCAGATGTGGATGTTTGATGGTATTACAGATATTGTCGCAGGATGGAAGCAGTTCCTAGTAAGGCCGCCTTTTGCAATTGACTAATAGCGAATTTGTCAATGCCAATGGTGTTCAAGTGGTGCTCCAGTTGTTTTGGGATTGCACCCAAGGAGCCTATTACTATTGGTACTACCCTTGCTTGCTTTTGCCACAGTCTTTCTATTTCTATTTGTAGGTCTTTGTATTTTGTTATCTTCTCCAGTTCTTTCTTGTCTATTTTGCTGTCTCTAGGCACTGTCACATCCACTATCCAGACTTTTCTGTCTTTCTTATTGACAATTGTTAAGTCCGGGTTTTTGTTGTTGTTGTTGTTGTTGTTGTTGTTATTATTATTATTATTATTATTATTATTATTTGGGCAGCAGATAGCAGTTGAGATCAAAGTCTCTACCTCAGCTTTCTGCTAGACTGTTACTGCTTATTAATGAGTAGTTTTTCTGCTCAGTGGTTGGGGTGTGGGGAGAGACCCTCTCTTTGCTGGTTCCAAATGTTATTCCTTTTCTTCTACATTGGCTTGCTACACTCAACCCTGGGTTTTTATATCTTTATGACTGTTCTCTCCTGCCTCCTAGAAACCAGCTCCCTCCCACCTCCTTTCTTCCTATCCTCCATCCCACCCCATCCCATCCCATCTCATTCCACCCCTTCCTATTCCATTCCCTCCCCCACTCTTTGACTCTTAGGGGGTTATTGAAACTTTAACTCTGGACAATGCTAGGAAGGTTAGCAGAAAGGGCAATCAATCTCCTGTTCTAACTTTCTTTTGATATTCTGCAATTCAGCTTAACTTTTCTTGGCTAGCCTTTGCTGACCTCCATCAGCTCCCTGAACTTATTTAAAAGAGGGGCTTCATCTTTGTGTCTAATTATTTTTTTCTTGTATTATTGTTTCTGTTAACTTGTCTGCAACAGACATTAAGCTGATTGGCCTGTAATTTTCCAGATCTTCCCTGTGTCCCTTTTTAAAATTGGGGTCATACTGGCTACTTTCCAATCCTCTGGCACAAGGCCTGGCTGGAGTGACAAGTTCCATATTTTT
>NW_015387451.1:151358-178858 GCF_001527695.2 Protobothrops mucrosquamatus | reverse complement strand
TGTCCTTGGCTGCGCTGCTCTGTGCGGGCCATGCCCGGGGGCGACTCTCCTCTGGGGGGGGACTGCTGGTGAGGAGGGGGCCACGGTGAGGGCTCTGAGTGCCGCCTCTGGCACTCGCGCCATAGGTTCACCACCACTGCCTTAGACTCATATACCTCTTCCTAGTGCTTCCCAGCACTCTCTAAGTGGTTTACAGAGTCAGCATATTGTCAATGCCCCCCAACAACCTGGGTCCTCATTTCACCGACCTCAGAAGGATGGAAGGCTGAGTCAACCTTGAGCCGGTCAGGATCGAACTCGAAGGCTGTGGGCAGAGTAAGCCTGCAATGCTGCAGTCTAACCACTGTGACACCTACAGCTACTAGAATATGTTCCTCCCACGCTCCTCTTGTACGATACCACCACGTTGAGCTTTACTCCTCAGATGCTCCCTACCCCCCCTTCCTGCTTCAGCCCTTGTGAGTGAAATAAAGGGCACTTTGTTCATACTTACCAAGTAGTGAAAGACAACTTCTTTGTCCTTTAGGAGCTCTGGCTTGAGAATGTAATGGACTGGGATGACGGCATGCTCCCCGCAAGATAGTGAGCCAAGGCGCGTTTCAATTTTGAGGTAGCTTTGACTTGGAGAGTAGAAACGTGATGGTGAGGCAAAGCCAGTTTGGTGATTAGGGGAGACCCAGTTCGAATCGTAACAGAAATCTAATTTTTTATAGGTTGCCTGGCAAAAAAAGAGGATATCAATCATAATCATAATTGCCATCATCACCACCACCACCGCCACCACATACATTGGACAGTTGAAGAAAACTGAAGGCAGGATAAGAAGCAACGGGTGGAAACTAAGCAAGGAGAGAAGCAACCTAGAACTAAGGAGAAACTTCCTGACAGTTAGAACAATTAACCAGAGGAACAACCTGCCTCCAGAAGCGGTGAATGCTCCAACACTGGAAGTTTTTAAGAAGAGACTGGACAGCCATTTGTCCGAAATGGTATACGGTTTCCTGCCTGAGCAGGGGGTTGGACTATATAACCACCAAGGTCCCTTCCAACTTTATTATTATTATTATTATTATTATTATTATTATTATTATTATTATTATTATTATTATTATTATGGATCATCGCACAGTCAGCCAGATGTTTAGACTGGATTTGGCATTTTTGTCTACCTATTGAGTCCTTACCAAGGACCTGGGATAGGCGGATGTGGATGTTTGATGGTATTACAGATATCGTCGCAGGATGGAAGCAGTTCCTAGTAAGGCCGCCTTTTGTAATTGACTAATGGCGAATTTGTCAGTGCCGATGATGGTGTTCAAGTGGTGCTCCAGTTGTTTTGGGATTGCACCCAAGACGCCTATTAACTATTGGTACTACCCTTGCTTGCTTTTGCCACAGTCTTTCTATTTCTATTTGTAGGTCTTTGTATTTTGTTATCTTCTCCAGTTCTTTCTCGTCTATTCTATTATTATTATTATTATTATTATTATTATTATTATTATTATTATTATTATTATTATTATTATTATTATTATAAGAAGGGCATTGGAAGACTATCTGAAGGACAGTGAAGAAGATGCACTGAAGCTCGTACACCAGGAAGGCTTACTGGGTACTGGAGAGACCAAACTGGCCTTCAGGAAAGACCAAAGGAAGAATAGAAAAGAGACATGGCGAGGCAAAGTACTACACGGCCAATACATTAAAAAAAAAAAAAAAGCTGGTAAAGTAGATAATAACAAGATCTGGCAAAGGCTAATCGGAGGAAAGTTGAAGAAAGGGACAGAGACAGAGGAGCTAATTCTGACTGCAAAGCCTTAAGAACAGATGCATACAAAGCCAGAACTGAGAAGAAGTAACAGACAACAATGTAGAGATAGGGCCCAGGTAGAGGTCGTGAGCATCAAACTGCCCTTCCAACGCCTGCGTGCCTCTTCTCTCTACATGATCTCATCCATTCACATCACCATGGCAATGTGGGAAACTACCCCAGGCTGGTACATGATATCAGCCTGGTTACATCAACAGGATGTGGTAGAAACTGCTCCCTGGCTGGGCCTCCTAGCTGATATCTTCTTAAGGCAGTGGTTCTCAACCTTTTTAATGCCGCGACCCCAACCGGTCATAAGTCGAGGACTAAACCGGTCATAAGTCGAGGACTAAACCGGTCGTAAGTCGAGGACTACCCAACCGGTCATAAGTCGAGAACTTTCCCTGCCCGGGAGCGCCGCACATGCGTGGTTCCGCCCCCTGCGCCGGCCGAGGCGTAGCTGGCAAGCGGCAGAGACGGAGCAGGCCGACCACCAGCTGGCCCAGCCCAAGGGAGATAAGGCACCCGCCGGAAAAGGGGAAAAAAAATGGCGGACAAAAAAATGGCGGACAGCCTTGCTTGGCGACCCCCGTGAAATGGTCGATCGACCCCAAATGGGGTCCCGACCCACAGGTTGAGAACCACTGTCTTAAGGATTGGTAAGGAGTTTAACCAATAAAATGCTCTTGCTACGCTATTGCCATGTTAAACTTTTGCTGCTTGGAAAACTGTATAAAAGAATAAACGCTGCAAAGGCGGTCAGCCATATTTGCACCCTGCAATGACTGAGCACTGATTACTACACAACAAAGGCGCTTTTTCAAAGGGCAACTGGACTTGTTTTTTTTTCCTTTGAAGACATTTTGCTTCTCATCCAAGAAGCTTCTTCAGTTGTCTTCTTCAGAACTGGCCTGGCACTCCACGAGCAATTCCATCAACAGACACATCGGCCTACAAGCAGCCTACGAACCCCTCAGGATCCACATCAACCGCACAGCCATCCAGAGACGGCGCCGACCCACAAGCCACCCACTCAAGCCCCCCCCTTCCCACCAGCAGTTCACCTCCCCATAACCTTCACCTGTTGTAACCTCCCCCAATTATACAAAACTATTGAAGCAAATAAAGCTAGACTTGGAAAGACGGAAAAATCTGCAACTGTCAATATTAGGAAGAATTGCTACAGTAAAAATGAACGTATTGCCGAAGATTTTATTTCTATTTCAAACAATTCTGATAAAACTTGAGAAATTATTTTTTCAAGATTAATTTTGAACTTCATTTGGCAGGGGAAGAAAGCTAGAATAAAGATGAAAACACTACAAGATGCTAAGGAAAATGGACGATTTGGTCTGCCGGAATGGGCGTTGTACTATCAAGCATCTGTTTTAACATGGGTGAAAGAATGGATAATGCTCAGAAACAAAAGGTTGTTGTATTTAGAGGGACATGATTTACAATTGGGGCGGCACGCTTTCTTATGGTATGGAAAAAACAGAGTTCATAAGTATTTTCAAAATCACTTTATAAGAAATGCCTTGTTAACCGTATGGGAAAAAAATTAAAGCTAAAATATATCTAAAAATTCCAGGGTGGTTATCAACGATGGAGGCATTTGTACATCCGAACTTGGTAGACTTTGAAAAAATATGGGCATATAGAGATATTCTAAATACTGATGGGAATTTAAAATCTAAACAAGAACTGGAAAATCAGGGAATCAACTTGTCATGGTGGGCACATTTACAGATACAAAGTAGATATGAAAAAGATGTAAAAATGTATGGATTTTATAAGGATCAAACTGTTTTTGATAAGATTTTGTTAACCTCAGATGAGAAATTAATTAAGAAAATGTATAATTTTTTTGTTAATTTTGGAAATGGAAAGCAAACAAGTGAAAGAAACAATGATAAGATGGGCGAAAAATGTTGGCTATAATATAGAACTAGAAAAATGGCAAATGTTATGGGAGAGAAAATCTACACACCCACACCTGAAGCCCTTATAAATAGAGGAACACCAACATCGACATCCCCTAAACGCTGCTGAAAGATGTTACCTAGCCTGGTAACGAAATGTTTAGAAACCAACCCCCACAAGCTCGGAGAACGGGACCTTCACCCTCATGTTTGTGTACAGTTCAAACATATTTCTCCTCTTTCCAAGGGTCCTTTCTCCTTGCACTTGTGGGAGAGCTATCTTGTCGTTTATGCCAGGGCTTTTCAACCAGTGGTACGGGTACCACCTGTGGTACATTGGCACCTGGCAGGTGGCACGCGACCATCCTAGAAAAGTGGTAGCGGGGGAGGGGAATGAGCTGAACCGTTGGCAGCACCGCACAAGCCTGAGCGAGAGATGGCTGGAGCTGCAGGGCTGTCGGGGCTCAGCGGAAGCGCCAGGATCAGTGCCGCTTTCCAGCTGATCGGCGCTTCTTCGAGGCTGTCAGGGCTCAGTGGAAGCGCCAGGATCAGCGCCAGGCTCCAGCTGGAGCTCAGCACTGATCCTGGTGCTTCTGCTGAGCCCTGAAGACGCACCAATCAGCTGGAAAGCAACACTGATCCTGGCGCTTCTGCTGAGCCCAGAAGAAGCGCCAATCAGCTGGAGAGCAGCACTGATGCTGACGCTTCTGCTGAGCCCAGAAGAAGCACCAATCAGCTGGAAAGCAACACTGATCCTGGTGCTTCTGCTGAGCCCTGAAAAAGCACCAATCAGCTGGAGAGCAGCACTGATTCTGGTGCTTCTGCTGAGCCCAGAAGAAGTGCCGATCAGCTGGAATGTTGCAGCATTTCCAGGGTCTTGTGATTTACATTCAGATGCTTGGCAACTGATTCATATTTATGACAGTCACAGTGTCCCAGGGTCATGTGAAATGAACAAAACCTGCTGCAATCACCCAGCAGACGGGGGGCATAAAAACCAAACACCCCCCACCCCACCCCCGCTGCCAATCCTCAACAGAAATGCTCACAACAATGAAAACCTCGGACAGGAGGAAGAGCGCCGCCGGGCAGGCAGGCAGGTGTCTTGCTCGGCTGTGGCTTGGGGGGCACTTTTTTCAGTGCCATTGTAACTTCGAACAGTCACTAAGCAAACTGTTGTAAGTCGAGGACTACCTGTACTTTATAACTTTTTTCCTTTTTGGGGGAGGAGGGTCATCAAGTTTTTGACACCTCACTAGGCGATTGGCGGTACTCGGATATTGCCCTATCCTAAAAGTGGTACAATGGGTGAAAAGGTGGAAAAGCCCTGGTTTATGCATAAATAGGTAAAGGTAAAGATTTCCCTTGTCCAGCTGTGTCCAGTACTAGGGGGGCAGTGGCTCATGCCCGTTTCTTAGCCAAGGGAGCCAGCATTATCCAAAAACATTTCCAGGGTCAGCTGGTCAGCGTGACTATACGCCGAGGCCCATGGAACGCTGTTATCTTCCCACCCAAGTGGTACCTATTTATCTACTTGCACTTGCAATGCTTTGGAACTGCCAGGTTGGCAGGAGCTGGGGCGAGTGACGCGAATTCGCCCCGTCACGCAGTGCTCGGGCCTTGAACCCTGCTTGTCAGCTTTCCAGCTGAACAAGCTCAGAGTCTTTAACCATTGCGCCATTGAGCCCCCTCTTATGCCTACATAAAAAGTCACCTAAAAATCACCTAAATATGAGCCAGCCGTGTGCTGCAGCTGCCAAAAAAGCCAACACAGTGCTAGGCTGCATTAACAGAGGGATAGAATCAAGATCACATGAAGTGTTAATACCACTTTACAATGCCTTGGTAAGGCCACACTTGGAATACTGCATCCAGTTTTGGTCACCACGATGTAAAAAAGATGCTGAGACTCTAGAAAGAGTACAGAGAAGAGCAACAAAGATGATTAGGGGACTGGAGGCTAAATCATATAAGGAACGGCTGCTGGAATTGGGCATGTCTAGTTTAACGAAGAGAAGGACGAGGGGGGACATGATAGCAGTGTTCCAGTATCTCAGGGGCTGACCCAAAGAAGAGGGAGTCAAGCTATTTTCCAAGGCGCCTGAAGGCAGGACAAGAAGCAACGGATGGAAACTAATCAAGGAGAGAAGCAACCTAGAACTAAGGAGAAACTTCCTGACAGTGAGAACAATTAACCAATGGAACAACCTGCCTCCAGAAGCGGTGAATGCTCCAACACTGGAAGTTTTTAAGAAGAGACTGGACAGTCATTTGTCTGAAATGGTATAGGGTTACCTGCCTGAGCAGGGGGTTGGACTAGATGACCTCCAAGGTCCCTTCCAACTTTACTATTACTATTATTATTATTATTATTGTTGTTGTTGTTGTTGTTGTACCTTTCCACCCCAGATTCTATTTGGCAAAGGACATACCGGGCTAAGAACCTTGCCGTGATTTACGGCTAACACCCACATCGGTAAGAATACTCACGGTGAGCTGAAGGGCCTCGTCTGTGACGCCGGAAGTGTCTATGGAAAAGTGGGCTCGTCCCTGTTTATCAGTGTTGTAGAAGGAACTGTTCTTCACTCCTGCTATTTGAAGCTCAACGACCTGGTTGGCTATCGGCTTTTGTCCGCCGTCCACAAGCTTGATCTAAATTTACAAAGCAAACACCGGCTTAGGAACGGATCCAATTGCCATGCGATGCCAGGGTAGTCGTGTGAACAGGAGTCGGGTCAGAGGGGAAGAGGAACCACTCATCTCAGTTTCTCCAAGGCTTCAGGAGAAACATCTCTGAGGCTTAGAGTGGGCTGCATCTAAGGAGAAGGAAGGCCCCGCGGGACTGTCCTAATCACCCACCGATTCAAGACATGGTTTGAATGAAATATTCAACCAGGGAGGCTGCCAACCAGTTTGCCTTACCTCCCCAGAGACAGGAAGTCCAGGTTTGTAGTAAGCGTCCACGTTTTCTAAGGAAACGACGCTAAGTGTCGAAGTGATCTGTGTGGTGCCTAAGCCTGTCAACACAACATCTGCCGAAAGGAAACAGACACACGCAAAGCTTAGGAGGAACACAACAGCAGCCTCCGATGCCTTTTTTTTAATCCCCGGAGCCCAGGGGTAGGCAACCTTGGCCCTTTTATGACTTGTGGACTTCAACTCCCAGAATTCCTGAGCCAGCCATGCTGAGGGGAAAGGGAGAGGTTTCCAAGCTGAGCCAGGCTGGCTCAGGAATTCTGGGAGTTGAAGTCCACCAGTCACGAAGGGGCCATAGCTCCCCCATGCTGGCTCAGGAATTCTGGGAGTTGAAGTCCACGAGTGATAAAAGAGCCGAGGTTGCCTACCCCTGCTGGAGCCAAACTCCCCAACCAGCTGATTTGGCAATTTTCATTTCTTGGGCTCGGAGAAAAATTCAACAGTTTTCTTGTTAACCATTCAGACAATTGTATCGTTTAGTCCAGCTGTCTGACATACAAGCAGACCCCGTCTTATAAACGTTTGTTTAGTAGCCGTTCGAAGTTACAAGGGCACAGAAAAAAAGTGACTTATGACCATTTTTCACACTTAACGACCGTTACAGCGTTCCCCAGGGCCACGTGATCAAAATTTGGATCCTTGGCAACTGGTTCATATTTATGACGGTTGCCTGTCCCCGGGGGGTGTGTGTCACGTGATCCCCTTTAGCAACCTTCTGACAAGCAAAGGGGGAAGCCAGATTCTCTTAACAACCGTGTGACTAACAACTGCAGTGATTCACTTAACAACTGTGGCAAGAAAGGTCGTAAAATGGAGTAAAACCTCACTTAGCAACTGTCTCACCTAGCGACAGAAACTTTGAACTCCATTGTGGCGGTAAGTGGAGGACTACCTATATCAGTGGTGGCGAACCTATGGCACGCGTGCCAGAGGCGGCACTCGGAGCCCTCTCTATGGGCACACGTGCTGTCGCCCCAGCCCCGCCTCCCCCCACGGCCCCCTCCTCACCAGCAGCCCCCCTGGAGGAGAGTTGCCCGTGAGTACGGCCCACGTGGAGCAGCGCAGCCAACCACACGGAGCCGGGCAGCAGGGACAGCACTCCGCCCTCGCACTCCATTGCACACAGATGATGCTGCAGGGTGCGGGCGGAGGACATGGCCATGGTGCTGCTAGGCCGCCTGGGCGATCTGTGGCAGGTTGTGGAGGTGGGAGGGGCGGGGGCGGAGTGGGCGGGACGGGTGGACCGGTTTTGGGGCACTCGGTCTCTAAAAGGTTCGCCATCACTGACCTATAATCTGGGGCCACAAAAGCTCTTTGGCCAAGTTCTTTCCAATCCCTGGTGATCCTCAGCAACCTTTTAGATCCGTGTTTTTCAAACTGGGTGACTTTTAAGACAGGTGGATTTTTGGTGAACAGCTGGGGGATTTCCGGGAGTTGAAATCTACCCGTTTTAAACTCACTAGCTTTGAAAAAACACCGCTTTAGATGGAAAGCCGACGATGGAAGCTGCAAGCCCTTGCTATAAAAAGCAAGCTGCGCGACCCCCAGCCAAGCTCCCCATCACATCCCCCACACTGTTTACCTGTCCCCTGCTCTGTGATTGTGCTCTCCGTACGAATCTCCATCTGAAATCCATTTCTCTTCAGCTGGAATATTTTCAGATCCACCTCGTGTGAGAAGCAGCCGTGAATATCAGCCTGCATAAGAAATCAGAGAGTGAACAAGTTGCGATGGCAAATTCTTCTTTTATTCTTCCTGTTTTCCTCAATAATTTTTTCTAGGCTAAACCTTCTCAGACTGTAGCCCGCAGGGACCCTCTCATAGTCTGCAACTTGGCCCAGATGATCTACCAAAAGACTGCTAGAGGATGGAGAACTTTGGGGCTCACCTTCACCCTTGACTTAAGTGTTCAGACTCTAGCAAAGAAGCCATTTTGACCAACAAGACTAACTGGGGGGGGGGGGGAATGGAGGTAGTGACAGATTTTATCTTCCTGGGCTCCAAGATCACCGCAGATGGGGACTGCAGCCAAGAAATTAAAAGACGCTCGCTCCTGGGGAGGAAAGCTATGGCAAATCTAGACAGCATACTAAAAAGGAGAGACATCACCCTGCCAACAAAAGTGCGTATAGTCAAGGCCATGGTTTTCCCAGTTGCAATGTGTGGCTGTGAAAGCTGGACCATAAGAAAGGCTGAGTGCCAAAGAATTGAGGCCTTTGAACTATGGTGCTGGAGAAGACTCCTGCGAGTCCCCTGGACTGCAAGGCGATCAAACTGGTCAGTCTTAAAAGAGATCAACCCCGACTGCTCTTTAGAAGGCCAGATCCTGAAGTTGAAACTCAAGTACTTTGGCCACCTAATGGGAAGGAAGGACTCCCTGAAGAAGAGCCTAATGCTGGGAAAGATGGAGGGCAAGAGAAGAAGGGGACGACAGAGAAGGAGGTGGCTGGATGGAGTCACTGAAGCAGTAGGCGTGAGCTTAAATGGACTCCAGACGATGGTAGAGGACAGGAAGGCCTGGAGGAACGTTGTCCATGGGGTCGCGATGAGTCGGACACGACTTCGCAACTAACAACAACAACAACATCACAAACACACCCAAGGAGAGATTCTTCTGCCATTTCCCTGTCCGTGTCGCCTTCAACTTGATTCCAGCCCGTGAGCTGAAAGAGGCTTAAGTAATTTTAAATTACAGGACTTTCCCCCTTGATCTGACATTATCCAGGGTCAGCCTCAAGCCGCGTTGAACCTGTTAGGCTTTCTCACCCGTTATCCTGCACCAGGAGTGTCCATATGGGGTCAAAAAAAGTCAAATGGTGGCCAGGACCACTTGACTGAAGCCCTGCCCCCTTTTTAATGTGTGTCATGATGCAGGCAAAAGGGGGTAGACTTAAATTGGGAGATTGTGGCTGCCATCTTGTGTTGTTGTTGTTTTTTTAATCCTTTTCAGGATACCCGTGAGAAATCCTGGCCCTGTGATTTACTTATAACCTTTATATCCCACTTTTCCACCGGGTGCTCAAAGGGGACCCATGAAGACCTCTCGTAATATTATCTTTACAACCACCCAATAAGATAAGCTGGGCTGAGATAGTGGCCAGCCCCACGTCGCAACGAAACTATGGCCGGTCTGGGTCTCTCCTGGTTCCTAATCTAATACTTATCACTGTCCCACAGTTCTTCTATCCCACTGACAGCCCTTTGAGGCCAGGCCAGGAAACACATTCTGTAACAACCACTGGAACTTTATGTCAACGCTGCTAACACTGGATGTTCTTGATTTGACGAAAAATGCAGAGCTGTGTGGTATTTTTAGAGTTAACTTAGATGATGCTAAGGGGAGGGGAGGAGAAAGAATGTGTGTGGGGATTACTTAAGATAAAAAAACCCACCTACAGAAATGGAAGGGAACCTTTGCCCTTCAAACTGATTGGAGAACGTGATTTATGACAGCAAATTAAGGAAGGGAAATACGCTGGCAAAATAGGTGCTCAAGGGAGGGGAATTCAGATCTTGGCATCCTCCATGCCGTGCCGACACTTTGTTACATGAATAAAGACTTTTTAGGATAAACAATGCCTGGAAGTTCTTTGAAGCGTTCCGTTAGTCGGAACCATGACACTTTATTTTTAAAGAGTATAACAACAGAACTTTGAGAGCCTGTGTTTTCCCTTCTTATTGTACCAAAGAGAATCAAATTGGGACAAATTTGAGTTTCTTCCTCACTGTCTCTTCCCTTCCAAGACCTAAGCTCAGGTTTTAATCCTCTTTCACAGCCTAAAGTCACAATTATGAGATGGGTGGCGATATAAATTGTACATCACTCAGTATATTTTAGATAAACGAATAAGCCAATACGCCGGTGTTGATAGAATGGCTTTTGAATTTCTTCTTCAATGTCAGTGTTTCTCAACCCCAGCAACCTGAAGATCTGGGGTCCTTGGTACTCTCTGAGCCTAGTTGCCTTTTTTTACAGACATTTCATGACCCAACTAGGTGACCTCATCAGTGCTAGGAGGGAATGGGGTTAAACGAGCAGTTCGACCCTGCGCTACAATTATTCTCTTCTATTGCTACTCGAAGACGTGTGGACTTCAGCTCCCAGAATTCCCCAGCCAGCACGGTTTAAAATGTGTTGACTTCAACCACCTGATGACACTGCTGCTTGGGGAATTCTGGGAGTTGAAGTCCACGCATCTTCGGGTTGCTGAGGTGGAGAAACACTGCTCTAGGCCAGGGGTGTCAAACTCAATTTCATTGAGGGCCGCATCAGCATTGTGGTTGCCCTGGGGGGGGGCGGGGTGTGTGGCCAGAGTGGGTGCGGCCTACTGGGTGAGTGTGGATGGAGTGGGTGTGGCCTATTGGGTGGGCACGGCCAGCTCTACATCGTTTGTGTCAAGGGTGCCTGTGGAGGCCTGGGCAGGAGTGGGACAGATCTGGGGGTCTCTGGCAGAAGGGGGTGGGACCGGGGCAAGCGCCAAGGCATGGTCCACTGGAGGAGCCTCACTGCCTGCTGAAACCCCTCCCCCGGAGCCCATCAAGCCGGATAGGTGAAGTAGGTGAGGGCCATTTGCTGGCCACTTCCAGGCGATGGTGCATTTTTTCATTCCTCACAAAGGGTGACACCTCCCCAGCATGCACCCAGGAGACGGGGCCGACGTGGCAGGGGCTGGTTCCTCGCTGTTTCCAGACGGCCTTGTGGAGCTAAGACTGAATGCGTTTCAGCATAGATGGCCACCACAAAATTATACATTGGCTCCCGGCTGGCCTGGGCCAGGGCCAAAGCAGCGGGGGCCGTTCCCTCACTGTTTCCAGGATGGCTTCGCGGGCCACATGAAACCACTTCGCGGGCCGCATCCGGCCCCCGGGCCTTGTGTTTGACATGTCTGATTTAGACAAATTTTGACCCTGATGGTGTGGACTCCAGCGGCTGAGAAATCTTCACCAGCCCTGGTCACGGGGTCTTCTTCTTCAACTTTTGGGACTCACCTGCCCACTGAATTCCTCACAGATGGCTTTTGACTCTTCACCGTAACACGTGCTTCCGAAATAGGAAAATCTCCGGCAAACTGTCATGTTCACGAGCCCAGGAACTGGCTTTCCAAAGATGTACCTGCAACCAGGAGTAGCCAGAATGTTAGAAAAATGAATGATTGTCCAGCAGCGCCCTGGCTAAGGAGGCAAAGGATGGGAGGAAAGGAAATCTAACTACTACTGGTATCCTACTCAGTGTCATGGCGGTGCGGAGACCGCAGCTGGCTGCCATTGATTTCACTGTCTGGGGTTCTGCTAAGGGACTTGTCCTATGTAGGTGGAAACAAAGCCACACTCCAGAGGTCAAAGAACGCCCTGCATTTTTGGGCCCACGTTTGAAATAATGTCAAAATGAGTCATTTGCTGCTTCTGTGGCCAAGACTGAATAACAGGCTGAACAAATGTGAGTCAGTTGCCAAGCATCATGAATTCTGATCCCGTGGGGAGGCTGCAACGGTTGTTAAGCGTGAAAAACGGTCACGAGGCAGTTTTTTTCAGTGCTGTTGTAACTTGGAACGATCACTAAATGGACTGTAGTAAGTTGAGGACTAGCTGTAGCTATGTAGTAAACCCACCTCATAAGGATGCCGTTCTGGGGAAAATAGGAGGCATGTTCACTGCCTGGAATTGACCAATGTAGTAAATAAAGGCAACATGTGGAACATTCTTTTTCCTTTTTTCCCTCTCTACATCATTTTTTTAAAAAGTTATATATAATTTTTATATATAATTGTGTGTATAATGATAATAATAAAGTTGGAAGGGACCTTGGAGGTCATCTAGTCCAACCCCCTGCTCAGGCAGGAAACCCTACACCATTTCAGACAAATGGCTGTCCAGTCTTTTCTTAAAAACTTCCAGTGTTGGAGCATTCACCACTTCTGGAGGCAGGTTGTTCCACTGGTTAATTGTTCTAACTGTCAGGAAGTTTCTCCTTAGTTCTAGGTTGCTTCTCTCCTTGGTTAGTTTCCATCCATTGCTTCTTGTCCTGCCTTCAGGCGCCTTGGAAAATAGCTTGACTCCCTCTTCTTTGGGGCAGCCTCTGAGATATTGGAACACTGCTATCATGTCCCCCCTCGTCCTTCTCTTCCTTAAACTAGACATACCCAATTCCAGCAGCCCTTCCTTATATGTTTTAGCTTCCAGTCCCCTGATCATCTTTGTTGCTCTTCTCTGTACTCTTTCTAGAGTCTCAACGTCTTTTTTACATCGTGGTGACCAAAACTGGATGCAGTATTCCAAGTGTGGCCTTACCAAGGCATTGTAAAGTGGTATTAATACTTCACGTGATCTTGATTCTATTCCTCTGTTAATGCAGCCCAGCACTGTGTTGGCCTTTTTGGCAGCTGCAGCACACAGCAGGCTCATATTTAAATGATTGTCCACTAGGACTCCGAGATCCCTCTCACATGTATGTATGTAAGAATAATAGTGTCAAGAGTGAAAATTTGGCAGCTACATGCCTCTTTGTTTTCATCTTGCCGTTAGAATAAGGATGATGCTTTCAAATGAGTTAGTTAGAGAAACGAAACCTCTCCAGGTCTTCAGAAGTTTGCTAAGAGATGGCTGGCTGGAAAGCTTTCAAGGACATTTTAGCAAGTGTGAAGAAGATAACAGATGGTTCTCATAACAAAGAGAATTTAATTACATGAGCTAGGTGGACCTCTGGGGGGGTTTGGCTGGGGAAGTCATTATTATATGCTATAGTTTGTTGCCTTGGGATTTTAGAGTTAGTTTTCCTTTGGCTATACCAGGGGTAGGCAACCTTGGCTCTTTTATGACTCGCAGACTTCAACTCCCAGAATTCCTGAGCCAGCCATGCCGAGGGGAAAGAGAGAGGTCTCCAAGCTGAGCCAAGCTGACTCAGGAATTCTGGGAGTTGAAGTCCACCAGTCATAAAAGAGCCAAGGTTGCCTACCCGATCTAGGGCAAGGTGTAGTAGATATGGTATATCTCAGCCTCCCCTACTTTGATTCCTTCCAGATGAGTTGGGACTACAGTTCCCAGGACTTCCAAACTCTAGTCTATTCTAGGATTATAATCCTGGAATTTTGAAATTTTGACAAGTAGCAGATTTGAGGGCACTTCCACTTAGGTCAGGGGGTAAGGAACTAGGGCCCTTTTATGACTCGTGGACTTCAACTCCCAGAATTCCTCAGCCAGCCATGCTGAGGGGAAAGGGAGAGGTTTCCAAGCTGAGCCATGCTGGCTCAGGAATTCTGGGAGTTGAAGTCCACGAGTCATATAAAAGGGCCAAGGTTGCCTACCCCTGGCCTATACCATGCCATGTATTCAGTAAAGTAAGCTTTATAATAAGTAAGCTTTTCAGAAATGAAAGTAATCCTGGACACTTTTATTTGGATATTCAAGCTGGAGATTGACAAAGACAAGATACGATAAAGTACAACACAAAACATAGCTATGCTAATAAAATGAAAAAAAAAATATGTAGGAGAATGAAAATCTCAGTGGCATTTGTAGAAATGAAAACTATACCCATAAAATATTAGGACACATAGTCCTCCATTTACGACCATAAGCGAGCTCGGAATTTTATGTCTTTTTTTTATGGTGGTCGTTAAATGTATCTAATGTCTTCCATGGGCTTTTTTTGCTGGAACCCAGAAGTAAATGCTGGTTTCTACCAAATAAGCATCATAAATTCATGGTCACATGATCACAGCTGGCACAGAAGGGGACACGGGGTAAAGAAATTGCCAACGTGAAGAATGTCTGTCAGGGGAAAAAAAATCCTAGCTTTGAATAAAGAAGAAAAAAAGAAAGCCAGGCCATTGCCACTTACTTCCCGCAGACGGCTATTTCAATTTTGTCGTCCAGAATGGTTATGACTGAGGGAGACTTTACAACAACTTCAAACTTGGGCAACACTACAAGGAAGAATCAAGTACCAAGAATCAAGTCAGAATTTTTTAAAAAGAAAGAAAAAAAACCCCAAAACAGAATACTCTCCACTTCATTGCACCCTCCTTCCCACCACCGTGGAGCAAAGATACAGCTAAATTTTGGGATTGTAAACTGCCCAGAGTCATCGATTGAGAAAATGGACGGCTAAAGAAAATAGGAAGGAAGGAAGGAAGGAAGGAAGGAAGGAAGGAAGGAAGGAAGGAAGGAAGGAAGGAAGGAAGGAAGGAAGGAAGGAAGGAAGGAATTAGTTTCAGCAATGAGTTTTGGGAAGGAAGGAAGGAAAGAAGGAATTAATTTCAGCAATGAGTTTTGGGAAGGAAGGAAAGAAGGAAAGAAGTAATTAGTTTCAGCAATGAGTTTTGGGAAGGAAGGAAGGAAGGAAGGAAGGAAGGAAGGAAGGAAGGAAGGAATTAGTTTCAGCAATGAGTTTTGGGAAGGAAGGAAGGAAGGAAGGAAGGAAGGAAGGAAGGAAGGAAGGAAGGAAGGAAAGAAAGAAAGAAGGAAAGAATTAGTTTCAGCAATGAGTTTTGGGAAGGAAGGAAGGAAAGAAAGAAAGAAGGAAAGAAGGAAAGAATGAATTAGTTTAAGCGATGAGTTTGGGAAGGAAGGAAAGAAAGAAGGAATTAGTTTCAGCAATGAGTTTTGGGAAGGAAAGAAGGAAAGAAGGAATTAGTTTCAGCAATGAGTTTTGGGAAGGAAGGAAGGAAGGAAGTTGGAATCATTGTTTGAGAATAAACCTGCATGAGACAGTTTCGTATGAGTGCTTAAAAACACTGGACTATGAAGCATAAAATTGTGAGTTTTAGCCCTTTTTCAGGGAGAAGAACCAACTGTATGACTTTAGGCTGGTAAAAAAAAAAAACACCAGCAGGATTTTGATTGTATGCCTCTGGTCTCATCTTGCCTAATATTTTTATTATGATTATTATTTTACCTCTCTCCTCATAGACACCCTGGACTCCTCTTTCCAGAAGGAATTCCAAAGGAATCATAAAAGGAAATGGGTGAAGAAGAAAAGTCCCAGACATCAAAGGGGTCCCTCATATCCCATTTAAGTGAATTTTGAACCCTTGTCCTTATTTAATTTGAAAAACCAGCAGGGCCACCAGTTGGTCCTTTGATGACTGCGATCAATCTTTTTTTACAACATCCCCGTGACAATGAGAGAAAAGGAGTGGGGAAAAAATAGGATAAATGTACCAGGAGAGTGTGGAAGGGGGTGGCGGAGAAAGAGAGAGAGAAAGAATAACAGAACAGTGTTAGACGGGACCTTGGAGGTCTTCCAGTCCAACCCCCTGCTCAAAAGGCAAACCCTATACCATTTCAGATAAATGGTTTTCCAATCTTTTTTTTAAAACCTCCAGTGTTGGAGCACCCACAATCTTGTGAATTAGGTTGCCTTAGGCCAGGGCTAGGCCATCTTGGCTCTTTTATGAGTCGTGGACTTCAACTCCCAGAATTCCTGAGCCAGCCATGCTGAGGGGAAAGGGAGAGGTTTCCAAGCTGAGCCAGGCTGGCTCAGGAATTCTGGGAGTTGAAGTCCACAAGTCATGAGGGGGCCATAGTTCCCTCATGCTTGCTCAGGAATTCTGGGAGTTGAAGTCCACAAGTCATGAGGGGGCCATAGTTCCCTCATGCTGGCTCAGGAATTCTGGGAGTTGAAGTCCACAAGTCATGAGGGGGCCATAGTTCCCTCACGCTCGCTCAGGAATTCTGGGAGTTGAAGTCCACAAGTCATGAGGGGGCCATAGTTCCCTCATGCTTGCTCAGGAATTCTGGGAGTTGAAGTCCACAAGTCATGAGGGGGCCATAGTTCCCTCATGCTGGCTCAGGAATTCTGGGAGTTGAAGTCCACAAGTCATGAGGGGGCCATAGTTCCCTCACGCTCGCTCAGGAATTCTGGGAGTTGAAGTCCACAAGTTATGAAGAGGCCATAGTTCCCCCATGCTGGCTCAGGAATTCTGGGAGTTGAAGTCCATGAGTCATAAAAGAGCCAAGGTTGCCTACCCCTGCCTTAGGCAATAATGATTGGCTTTGGGATTGGGAGGGAGGGCCTGAGCGAGAGTCCCACAGGGAGCTTCCATGGCTGGGGGAAGGGCAGACCTGGTTCTTCCCACTTCCAGTTCAACCCTTCCCCACTCAACCACCATGGATGCTGGGTTGAGACAGAAGGCTTGGCTTTCTCTCTCAGATAACAGAATAACACAGTTGGAAGGGACCTTGGAGATCTTCTAGACCAACCCCCTGCTCAAGCAGGAAACCCAAAGGGTTGTCCAATCTTTTCTTTAAAACCTCCAGTGTTGGAGCATCCACAACCTCTGGAGATTCTATGGTTGAAAAAAAGGGGTGAAGCTGGAATTTTCCAATACTGCTCAAAAACAGTGTCTCCTGTACCCCAATGCATGCTAGCTGAGGAACTCTGGGAGTTGAAGTCCACACGTCTTAAAGTAGCCAAGTCTGGACTCCTGATCTAAATAAACAGTTCAGTTCCCCACTACTAACTTGCCCAACTTTTACAATATGCCTTTCCCCAAAATTAGTGCAGTAGGAGATATAGCCCAACAGCCAGTGATGGGAGTCAGCCGGTTCTCACCCGTTCGGTAGAACCGGCAGCTAAATTTTGTTGAGTTTGGAGAACTGGCTGAACCCATGCTGCTTCTGGAAGTCCGTTCTAGGCCTCGGAGGCCTGGAGGAGGTCTCCCAGGCCTAGAACGGCCGACCGGAAGTGCATGGATGTCACTTCTGGAAATCCATTCTAGGCCTGGTGGAGGCCTCCCAGGCCTAGAACAGCCCACCGGAAGTGCATGGATGTCACTTCCAAAAGTCTGTTCTAGGCCTTGGAGGAACAGTCCACAGGAAGTGCATGGATGTCACTTCTGGAAATCCATTCTAGGCCTAGTGGAGGCCTCCCAGGCCTAGAACAGCCCACCGGAAGTGCATGGATGTCGCTTCCAAAAGTCTGTTCTAGGCCTCGGAGGAACAGTCCACAGGAAGTGCATGGATGTCACTTCTGGAAATCCATTCTAGGCCTGGTGGAGGCCTCCCAGGCCTAGAACAGCCCACCGGAAGTGCATGGATGTCACTTCTGGAAATCCATTCTAGGCCTGGTGGAGGCCTCCCAGGCCTAGAACAGCCCACCGGAAGTGCATGGATGTCACTTCCAAAAGTCTGTTCTAGGCCTCGGAGGAACAGTCCACAGGAAGTGCATGGATGTCACTTCTGGAAATCCATTCTAGGCCTGGTGGAGACCTCCGAGGCCTAGAACAGCCCACCGGAAGTGCATGGATGTCACTTCCAAATGTCTGTTCTAGGCCCCGGAGAAACAGTCCACAGGAAGTGCATGGATGTCACTTCTGGAAATCCATTCTAGGCCTGTTGGAGGCCTCCCAGGCCTAGAACAGCCCACAGGATGTGCATGGATGTCACTCCCAGAAGTCCATTCTAGGTCTCGGAGGCCCAGGCCTGCATCCACGCAGAAGACCGGGTGTTCAGGTATTTGAAACCCACCGCTGCCAACAGCCAATGTCCCATTTCATTTGGGCATGGGTAAGCAGGCGTTAGGCACCAGAGGCATCGAATCCGTCTTACCATATTCCTCCACCGAGCAGGTATGTTCAACGTTTCTTCCAGAATCCTTCTGAACCACCACTTTGTAGGTACCTAAGGCGGGCTCGGAAGACAGGGGAAATTCAAGCTGGGCAAGGCCCCCCTTCAGCTCCACATCTTTCCACTGGAAAAGCCGGTTTCTCTTGGGGTCCTACAATGCCCAAGGAAGCAGAGAAACAAAACGTAAGGAAGCTAACTGAAGGCCAGATATGGTTCTCTTAGGCTCATGCCCCGGCATGCGTATTTTTCAATGAGACAAACCAAGACAGGAGGATCATTTTACTACAATGGATCAGAATATTCAGACAAAGGGGATTCCTCTCATTCAAAGAGGGGACCCCCGATCCTAAGCTTACATCCCCTTTTATAGTTAACATAATACAGGGGTAGGCAACCTTGGCTCTTTTATGACTCGTGGACTTCAACTCCCAGAATTCCTGAGCCAGCGTGGCTGGCTCAGGAATTCTGGGAGTTGAAGTCCACGAGTCATAAAAGAGCCAAGGTTGCCTACCTCTGACATAACCAATGAAAAAATGAAAGAGGAAAGTTGGATGGACAAGACAAAACTAACCCTTCCTTTTCACAGTAAATCAACCACAAAGATTGTTTGAAATTAGATAACCGAACGCCAGCTGACAGGAAGAAACTTGTTCTTATCAGGAAATCGTATCCAGCCGTGCTTCTGTAGCTTTTATCTGTTCAGTTAAAGGACGTTAGAAGCTATCTAATCCATCCACACAGCCATAGGATAAGACGGTTTCCTATATTCCAGTCTAATGGTTTTATAAAGCCTTATCACCATTTTGAAAGAGAGAAAAGCAAGTCAAATCAACATATAGAGTCCTTAGGTTTAAAGTACAAAGTAAAATGTAAAGTAACTATGTTAGCTAACAAATTACAAAGTCCATGTCATTGGCCAATCAGTTGCTAATTTCAAACCATCCAAAATCTCTAATCCATCCTAGGTGCTCGGTTTTCGGCCCATTTGTTCAAAGCTAAGCAAAGTTTTGTTCAAGGTTTTTTTAATGAAGAGAAGGACAAGGGGGGACATGATAGCAGTGTTCCAATATCTCAGGGGCTGCCACAAAGAAGAGGGAGTCAAGCTATTCTCTAGAGCACTTGAAGGCAGGACAAGAAGCAACGGATGGAAACTAATCAAGGAGAGAAGCAACCTAGAACTAAGGAGAAACTTCCTGACAGTTAGAACGATTAACCAGTGGAACAACCTGCCTCCAGAAGCGGCAAATGCTCCAACACTGGAAGTTTTAAAGAAGAGATTGGACAGCCATTTGTCTGAAATGGTATAGGGTTTCCTGCCTGAGCAGGGGGTTGGACTAGAAGACCTCCAAGGCCCCAATTCTGTTAATCAAGCCTTAAAGGACCCATTGCCTTGGAGTGCCACTTGATTCTGAAAAGCATTTTGTCAGCTGTCCATTTGGCGAATCCTGAAAAAGAAACTCCTGGGACATTTTTTTTTTCAAGAGTACAAAACTTTACTGAATATACTACATTTGCAAAGAAAGAAGTGAAACCAGCTCTGGGTTTCTCAGGCAGAAACAAGCATAGTTAATTTCCCCTTTTCCCCATGAGCCATCCTCAGTCCATTACATCCAATTTTATTCATTTGTTATGGCAGGGGTCTTCAAACATGGCCCTTTTGTGACTTGTGGACTTCAACTCCCAGAATTCCTCAGCCAGACACATGTGCCTGGCTGAGGAATTCTGGGAGTTGAAGTCCACAAGTCTTAAAAGGGCCAAGTTTGAAGACCCCTGTGTTATGGGAACCAACTAGGTGTATCCTTGAGGTGGGAGAAATGTCTCCCAGAACTTGAAGATATTTGGATTCCATTCCCCCCCCCTTCATTGTCAAGCTGAAAGCGAAGTGGGAATATAGGTGTGCTTCAGTCTTGACACATTTAAAAGATTTTCACACAAGTGCTTTAATTACTGGCTTATTCTCAATTTAGTCTGCTGATTGTGCTCGTTCTGTTGTACGAATGGGACCGCCCCCGAATACTACTCATGAAAGGCTATGCATCTTTTTCTTAAAGAAAGAACCACTTTTTCATTCAGCTTCTAATAGCCCCCAGAATGAAACAGAATTATCGTTTCTTCTGAAATAATAATAATAAAAAAGTTTTGTAACCCAGCTATCTAAAACAAATGGGTAAAGGTGACGATTAAAGCAAAATCAACTTTTGTCACCTTCGCAGAGGTGGGCAACTGTGAGTCCTTTAAGATCTGTGGACTTCAACTCCCAGAATTCCTGAACTAGCATGGCTGCCTCAGGAATTCTGGGAGTTGACAACCACAGGTCTTAAAGGGGCCATAGTTGCCCACCCCTGCCTTTGTGAATAACCAAGCCTCCAAATTTCCAAATCCTAGCGATTTGGCTACTTCTAGTAATTGACCTTGGGAGATCAGTATATAAATTCCGAAAGTGGATATTAATGATAAACACTCCCAAGTTAAGAAAAGGAAAAATGTTATTCCCTTTTAAAAAAGGAGGAAACCCCCCCCCCCTCAATCTATTTTGCATCATCACTTCTAAATCTTATCTATGCCCCAAATGTTAAATTGGGCTTTCGGCCATCAAATGCCCAAGGCTTAGTTAAAGAGAATTTACTGCCAAGTAAGTCTGCACAATGTAGCTGCTACGGTTAATATTTAATGCCATTTTGCTTTTCTGTTTGCTCTCAGCATCAAAAATCTCTTTGCTTAAGATAGCTCATCGATAGGTTATCTGAGGTACCAGCAGCTTGTTAAAATAAGACAGACAGACAGCAGATCAAATATTGCAGAAATCATTTCAAATGTTTAATGAAAAGCTGACTAAAAACTTTTGCAACTAGCCCAAAATCTCATTTCCGTGAGCCAATGTCCACATTTTGCTATCACAAACAAATAATTTGGCTTGGCTGGGTTTCTAAATTTCTACAACCTTAAGTAAGGTTTCACCTTCTTTCTATATAGCCTTTGTCATTCCCAACTTCTGGAGGCAGGTTGTTCCACTGATTAATTGTTACGAACTGTCAGGAAGTTTCTCCTTAGTTCTAGGTTGCTTCTCTCCTTGATTAGTTTCCACCCGTTGCTTCTTGTCCTGCCTTCAGGCGCTTTGGAGAATAGCTTGACTCCCTCTTCTTTGTGGCAGCCCCTGAGATACTGGAACACGGCTATCATGTCCCCCCTCGTCCTTCTCTTCGTTAAACTAGACATACCCAATTCCAGCAACCGTTCTTTAACCGTTCCTCAAGGAGAACAGAAGGGAACAGAAGAACTGAGTTGGAAGGGATTTTGAAGGTCTTCTAGTCCAACCCCTGTTCAACCACCCTATACTATTTCAGACAAATAGTTGTCCAGTCTCTTCTTTAAAACCCCCAGTGTTGAAGCATTCACAACTTCTGGAGGCAAGTGATTCCACTGATCTCCCCCGCCCCCCCTTTTTTTTTAGTCATCAAGTTTTTGACATCTTGCTAAGCACTGGTGGTACTCGAATATTGTCATGTCCTAAAAGTAGTACAATCTGTGAAAAGGTTGAAAAGCCCTGTTCTGGTCCAACCCCTTGCTCAGGCAGGAAAACCTATACCGTTTCAGACAAATGGTTGTCCATTTGTCTTCTGAAAAACTTCCAGTGTTGGAGCATTCCCAACTTCTGGAGGCAAGTCATTCCACTGATTAATTGCTCTAACTGCCAGGAAATTCCTCCTAGAGATTGCTTCTCTCCTTGATTAGTTTCCATTCATTGCTTCATGTCTTGCCTTGAGGTGCTCTGGAGAACAGTTTCACCCACACCCACACCCACCCTCGTCTTTGTGGCGGGCCCTGAGATATTGGAAGACTGCTGTCATGAGGTTACACCTCTCTTTGATAAGCATTCCAGCGTTACTTCTTGTCCTGCCCTCAGATGCTTGGAAAATTTTTGCATGCTTTCATTTTAATCCTGCAGCAAATTGATTGCCTTGTTTTTTTTTTTTCTCTTTAGGGTGCAAGGCAATCAGCGACATTGATCCGAAGGCTGAATAAGAAGTGACAAGGGACAGGGTTTCCCAACCTTGGCAACTTTAAGACTTGCGGTCTTCAACCCCACCCCCCCCGAATTCCTCCAGGCTGGCTTGGGGGATTCTGGGAATTGGAGTGCATGCGTCCTAAAGTTGCCAAGGTTGGGAAACTCCTGGACAAGAATCGAATGGTTGCTTATATATAAGAGCCGTGGTGGCACAGTGGGTTAGAATGCAGTATTGCAGGCTAATTCTGCCAACTGCCAGCAGTTCGATCCTCGCTGGCTCAAGGTTGACTTCAGCCTGCCCTCCTTCCGAGGTCAGTAAAACGAGGACCCCGATTGTTGGCGGGCAATGTGCTGCTTCTGTAAACTGCTTAGAGAGGGCTGTAAAGCATTACGAAGCGGTATATAAGTCTAAGGGGTATTTCTATATATACACTATTGAAACAGCGACGTCTACGCTGGCTTGGGCATGTCGTGAGAATGGCTGACGGTCGGATTCCGAAAGATCTCCCGTACGGAGAACTAGTGCAGGGAAAGCACCCCGGAGGGAGACCTGAGCTGCGATATAAGGATATCTGCAAGAGGGACCTGAAGGCCTTGGGAATGGACATTAACAGCTGGGAATCCTTGACCTCTGATCGTTCAGCCTGGAGGCTAAAGACGCAGCATGGCCTTCTCCAATGCGAAGAGACACTTGCGCGGCAGGCTGAGGCAAAGTCCCGGAACCAGCGAAATCTGGGGGCTGGACGGGGGACAGATTGTATCTGCCCTCAGTGTGGAAGGGACTGCTATTCTCGAACTGGCCTTTTTAGCCACAACAGATGCTGCCTTAGGACCTCTTCCCAGAGCACGATACCATAGTCTCTCAAGACTGAAGGATGCCAATGAATGAATGATTTCTATATATGCTACTAGAGCTTTATGGTGGTGTATAGAGAGGGTGATCCTAATTTCATTTCACCTGTTACGACGCAGTAAGGTAGTTCATTGATTTGTGCAAATAAAACGTAGGAAGAGGGGGCGGGGCTTCTGTTGCACAGGCGTGGGTGTCATCTTGACCTTGATGACCCCGCTGGAGTGATAAGGGGAATTAAAGTTTCGGTCTTTGGAAAAGTGACCTGATTGGAGGGCCCTGTTATTGGTTAATCTGTTAACAATTACATGGGAAGAAGACTTAGTTACTTACCTCAATGTAGATCAAGGGGACCTGTGGAACAAAGCACATTTAAAACAAAATCAGAAACAGGAATGAATTAGAGTGGAATTTTTCAACCTGGCCACACTTAAGGGAATCACTACACTGATTCGTATCTCAGTGAAGTTCAAGATGAGTGAACTTCAGCTCCCAGAATTCTCCAGCCAGCATGGCCACTGCTAAGCATTCTGGGAATTGAAGTCCGCAAGGTATGAAAACACTGAGCTAGATTACTTCAAGACATATATTGGCCCTTCCTTTACTTCTCTGTGACATGGTCTCACGCCGTCAAGGAGGATGTGTCCACGGCTACAGTAGGACCACTAAGCAGGTCTTGGGGACAGACATCCAAGGTCCATAAGGGACAATGGGTGGATACTTTCTCCCCCCCCAACCAAAGATGAGTTCATCCAGTGACACAATTTCATCATCTACAGATTTGGAAATCTCTGAAGAAATATTGGTTATCTAGACATGCTCCATGAGGATCATCCGTGATAGGAGATCTCCTGTAGAACCTGCAGGAAAGGAACTTTCATTTTCAAACAGGGTGGGCGGGGATCAGGAAAGTCCAAGTTGTGTGGTCATGATTGTGCAATGGAGGCACCGCCCTTTTTACGTGCACCGTTGGCGCACATGAAAAGGAGATCGGCTTCAATCACCCAGTCGCAACCGCCATCTTGACTTCTAGGAATGTCTCGGCCTACGTGTATGTGCAATAGGATGCTTTTGCTTTTACACAGTGCTAGCTTTTTCCCAAAGTATATGCAGCTAGCCCGTGTTCAACAGCTACTCATTCAGTGACGGTTTGAAGTTACAACCGCACTGAAAAAGGAAACTTACGACTGCACCCCATAACTGCAACTCTTGCGGCGTCCCTGTAGTTACATGATCGCCATTCAGGCACTTGTCACCTGACTCGCAGTTACGAGTTGTAGCGTCCGACGGTCACATGACCGCCTTTTGCGACCTTCACAACCAGCTTCTGACAAGCAATTGGGAAGCCAACTGCAGGTTGCAAATGGTGATCATGTGACATTGAGCCTAATGACTGCAACTGGGATCTGCTTAACGATGGCAACCGGGGCCGTCTCAATTGCTGCTGTAAGTCAACACGGTCACATAATGTCCCACTTTACAACTGTAATACTTAGCAACAGAGTCGCTGGTTTCAGTGACTGTTGTTAGGAGGACTAACTGTATATCCTATCCCGAGAAGGAAGACAACCCGCAAGGGAAACTACAATCAGTGGCTACATGGATTGTGATCTGGACAGAAGTCCCACCCATGTCGGGAAAAAGGGGTTGAAATCTGGAAAGGGACTTTTTAAATTGGTTTAATTCCCGTCTCGTTGACCCATGGGAGAGAAGCGCTGAAGGTCTACCAGTGGTGGCGAACCTATGGCACGCGTGCCAGAGGCGGCACTTGGAGCCCTCTCTGTGGGCACACGTGCCATTGCCCCAGCCTTGCCTCCCCCGACCCCCTCCTCACCAGCAGCCCCCCTGGAGGAGAGTTGCCCCCAAGCGTGGCCCACACAGAGCAGCGCAGCCAAGGACATAGCAGCCAGGCAGCGTAGACAAGACTCTGCCCTCATGCCCCATCCTGCACAGTTGATGCTGCAGGGCGCAGGCAGAGGGCGTGGCCGCCATGGCGGGCTCTGGAGGCAGCGAGTGGCCCTGTGGGCAGGCAGGGTGGTTCGCCATCACTGACCTAAGTCAAAGGTGAGGTACTACTGCCCCTTTAATGACTTGTGGACTTCAACTCCCAGAATTCCTGAGCCAGCCAGGAATTCTGGGAGTTGAAGTCCACAGGTCATAAAAGGGCCCTAGTTCCTTACCCCCTGATCTAAGTAGAAGTGCCCTCAAATCTGCTACTTTTCAAACTTTCAAAATTCCAGGATTATAGTCCTAGAATAGACTAGAGTTTGGAAGTCCTGGGAACTGTAGTCCCAACTCATCTGGAAGGAATCAAAGTAGGGGAGGCTGAGATAGACCACATCTACTACACCTTGCCTTAGATCAGGGGTAGGCCACCTTGGCTCTTTCATGACTTGTGGACTTCAACTCCCAGAATTCCTGAGCCACCCATGCTGAGGGGAAAGGGAGAGGTTTCCAAGCTGAGCCATGCTGGCTGAGGAATTCTGGGAGTTGAAGTCCACGAGTCATAAAAGAGCCAAGGTGGCCTACCCCTGCCCTAGATGATGGCACAGATCCAGTTTCATTGGAGAATACCCTTCCTTGGATTCTGTTTCCGAGGCCCCACTGGATAAACAGAACTTTAACACAGAGGTTACCGATTAACAAACTTTCAAGCGAAGTGTCCCCATTCACATAATCCCCAAATATTCTCATGAACTGAACAACTATCTCGAAAAAAAATTGCTGCAAAGCGGAACCTACCTTCTCGTTGACGGGAATGAATTCCTTGGTCAGAGAGACAACACGAAACAGAACTGAGAAAGCAAGAAGAAAACCATTTTAATAGGGATAAAAATTCTTCAGAATTGAAGAAGCATCTTGGATGAGAAGCCAAAGGTCTTTAAAGGAAAAAAAAAACCCAAGAAAGTCCAGTTGCCTTTTGGAAAAAGCACCTTTATGATAACCATAACTTAGATCAGTAGTGATGGACCTATGGCACGCATGCCTGAGGTGGCACTCAGAGCCCTCTCTGTGGGCACGCGCGCCATGCCCCGGAGATGGCAACCGTCCTTCTTCAACCAGCCGCCCGCTAACTTGCCGAGGTCCCACATGGCCAGATGCATCCCAGCACCCATGCGCTTGCTGGCCTCTGTGTGCAGGGGGCGATGGTGTCAGGTAACAGCCGCCCCGGCCCCTACCTCACCTTTCCCTGTGACAATGGCACTTCTGCCCTGCCTCGCCTTGCCTCACCTCACCCCGCAGGACGAGCCTCCTGCCCACCGCCCCACCTGCCATCGTGGTGACCAAAACTGGATGCAGTATTCCAAGTGTGGCCTTACCAAGGCGTTGTAAAGTGGTATTAACACTTCACGTGATCTTGATTCTCTCCCTCTGTTAATGCAGCCTAGCACTGTGTGGGCCTTTTTGGCAGCTGCAGCACACGGCTGGCTCATATTCAAGTGATTGTCCACTAGGACTCCGAGATCCCTCCCACAGTTACTACTATTGAGCAAGGTACCCCCTATACTATACCTGCACATTTGGGTTTTTCTTGCCTAAGTGTAGAACCTTACTTTTTTCACCATTGAATTTCATTTTGTTAGATAGCGCCCTATCTATCTATCTATCTATCTATCTATCTATCTATCTATCTATCTATCTATCTATCTATCTATCTATCTATCTATCTATCTCTATCTATCTATCTATCTATCTATCTATCTATCTATCTATCTATCTATCTATCTATCTATCTATCTATCCATCCATCCATCCATCCATCCATCCATCCATCCATCCATCCATCCAGTTATTTACTTGCTTGGGCTTATTGGCTGTTTCAGTTGTGACTCAGTTATAAAGGGCTAAGTCATTTAATATATAAATGTACTTTTTGGCTCATTAAGGCTGCAATTTGGCCTCAACGTGCACCACGAAAGGGACGTCACGGCCAGGAACATGGGACCAGGGGCTGTGTGGGGCTTATGGGTTTACCTACCCCCCCATCCCAGCTAAAAGCAGGACCATTGTTAAGATACCCAAGAAGCACAAAATCTTGAACTGAGATCATACACAATTGGCAGAGAGCTATTCCCTTTCGGGAGCCATGCTCTTACCTTTCTGTCCTGGCTTGTAGATGGGTTTATCGGTCTGAACAAAGGTGAGGCTCTCCTGATTTTCAATATATACCCTCTTCCGATTTAGGTACCTCAGGGTCGCTCCTGTTACCTCTACTGTGAAAAGCGCTATGTGGGAGGTGAAGGACCTTTCCCATTTGGGGATCTGGAGAAAGGAGAAAGGGGGGACTTTAGTTTTTCTAGAGATGAGTAGTGTGTCTGTTAATTGGCCAAGCCAGCCAAAGATGGGGAGAGGAGAGGAGAGGAGAGGAGA
>NW_015387451.1:125775-147934 GCF_001527695.2 Protobothrops mucrosquamatus | reverse complement strand
TTTTTTTCCAAAGATTTGTTTTCCAGGCCCCCCACCCTTGCTTGAAATAGCAAGTGAAACTTGCAAAACCAGTTGGGGGGGGGGAAACCTTTTAGCTCTTCCAGACTTTCTGGTGCTGACTCAAGGCATGCACCCTTTCGAGAAACAGGAATTACAGAGTTGTGAAAGAGTTGAACTCAAAGTAACCTGGGGATTTCTCACCCATTTTCCTGGCTTAAATTAAAGAATTTTCTTGTCACGCTGTGTATGCGTAAGCTAAATACTCAGTGCAAAAATGTAACACACCCAATACTTCTTTCTTCATCCTGCCTGCTGTCATCATCAGTGGGCTACGACTCACAAAATCTTCTGCAGTCACAAATCAATTACAGCTAGTCCTCGACTTACGACAAGTTGCTTAGCAACAGACCCAAGGCCCAGATTTGAAGTTCTGACAGTAGCCTCCCCCCCTGCAGTCACATGACCACACTCTGGGCATTTAGGCACTAACTGGGTTGCATTTACAGTCACACGTCCACGTTTTTACAATCATTTTGCCCCAAACCAACATTTACTTCTGGTTTGCCGCAAAACTAGCCCATAGCTAGTTTTGTTTAATGACTGTGGCCGCTCCCAAAAAGGTCATAATATTGGATTGGTCATATGAACGTCACAAGTTAGGACTGTAATGGGTAGGCCCCATTTTGGTTGTAAATGGAGCACTACTTGTACCTATTCCTTGTGGGGAGGGGTACAAAATTTGTTCCTGAATTGAAAACAAGGCAAAGACTTAAAGCATTGTTTCTCAAGTTCGGCCATATTAAGATGCGTGGACTTCAACTCCCAGCATTCCCCAGTCAGCAATATAAAGAGTTAAATGCTTAGGACTGCAGATTCCTTTCCAAGCAATTCCTGGCCTGACACATCCCAGACTGTGGACCAGTTGTGGTCATAAGTCAAGGGCTGCCCGTATTAAGTCAGTTTTGCAAAACTCGCTTAGCGACGTAAATGTTCGGCTCAATTGCAGCCGTAAATCGAGGACTGCCTGTATTCGTCAGTTTTGCAAAACTCTTAGCTTAGCAACAAAAAATTGGGGGCTCAATTGTGGTCGTAAGTCGAGGACTATCTGTATTAGTCAGTTTTGCAAACAAAAAACAAAAAAAAAAGTCAGGATGGGGTAACATTGTGCCAAGGATATAGAGACCCGGGATCAAAACCACCCTCGGCCAGTCACCAAAGGACGCTGGGTAGCCAGCCAGTTGCTCTTTCTTAACCCAGCCTCCCTCACAGGGCTTGTGGTGAGGACAAAATTCTCCAAAGGGCCTGAAGGCAGGAGAAGAAGCAACGGATGGAAACTAATCAAGGAGAGAAGCAACCTGGAGGCTAAAGCATATAAGGAAAGGCTGCTGGAACTGGGTATGTCTAATTTAACGAAGAGAAGGACGAGGGGGGACATGACAGCAGTGTTCCAATATCTCAGGGGCTGCCACAAAGAAGAGGAAGTCAAGCTATTTTCCAAGGCGCCTGAAGGCAGGACAAGAAGCAACGCATGGAAACTAATCAAGGAGAGAAGCAACCTAGAACTAAGGAGAAACTTCCTCACAGTTAGAACAATTAACCAGTAGAACAACCTGCCTCCAGAAGCGGTGAATGCTCCAACACTTAATAATAATAATAGTAAAGTTGGAAGGGACCTTGGAGGTCATCTAGTCCAACCCCCTGCTCAGGCAGGAAACCCTATACCATTTCGGACAAATGGCTGTCCAGTCTCTTCTTAAAAACCTCCAGTGTTGGAGCATTCACCGCTTCTGGAGGCAGGTTGTTCCACTGGTTAATTGTTCTCACTGTCAGGAAGTTTCTCCTTAGTTCTAGGTTGCTTCTCTCCTTGCTTAGTTTCCACCCGTTGCTTCTCGTCCTGCCTTCAGGCGCTCTGGAGAACAGCTTGACTCCCTCTTCTTTGGGGCAGCCCCTGAGATATTGGAACACTTTAAGAAGAGATTGGACAGCCATTTGTCTGAAATGGTGTAGGGTTTCCTGCCTGAGCAGGGGGTTGGACTAGATGACCTCCAAGATCCCTTCCAACTTTACTATTATTATTAAAAGGAGGGCTACGCTTGCTGCCTTGAGCTTCAGCAGGGAAGGTGGGGGAAAATAAAGAAATAACGGACAAACCCCTTTTTCCCTTCTGAAAAAAACAGAATGAACATTTTTTTTGGGGGGGGAGGGAAACAAACAAAGAAAGAAACAGGGAGACTACTTACGGTTTTGGGGTCGATGCCGAGGTCCCCCCGGGAAGGAGGAAGAGGCCCAGGAGGAAAAGGCAGGGTCCTGCAAGTATCCGGCTCTTCCCCATAGCGTTGAGAGGTCAGCTGGTAGAGGAGTCAAAGCTGGTGGGTCAGAGGAGACGAGATTGCTCTCCACCTCTCCTGCTCCGTCTTTCCCTAACCGGTGAGCTCTTTTATACTCCTTGCCCTCAAGACAGGGGAACACCCCTCCAGCCTGCCCATGCTCCACATTCCTCTCCACCTGCAGCAGCGGGTTGTCGCTGTCTATTTGCACAACTTGGATGCCCGCCCTCCCGTGTGTAGGTGTGTGTGTATATGACCTTTCTTATCTGTTGTCCTAGGCAACATACCAAGGTCAGAAATAGGGACATGGCTTGAGCAAGCAAGGCACCGGGAAGAACTCTGTGTGAGCAAATAGAAATTTTGCTCTTCTCTATCTCCTCTTCCACCCCACCCCACACACCCCCTGCCCTTCCGGGCCCGGGGTTCAATCCATTTCTCAAGACCTAAAGAGGTACCATACAGGTAGCGCTCGACTTACGACCACCGCTGAGCCCAACGTTTCCGTTGCTAAGCCAGACGGTTGTGAGCTTTGCACCCTTTTTATGGCCTGTCCATTGCCGTAGTTGTTAACCTGGCTCCTGCAAAGACTTGGATACAGCCACACACCTTTATAAGCAGATTGAATTAAAGGGGGTTTGTGTGGGTGTCAGAAGCCCCTGCAAATCTAACCGAAGGGTGCTTCTGGATTGAAAGGATTCGTAGGTAGTCCTTGACTTACGACCACAAACTGAGTCCGAAATTTCCGTGGCTAAGCAAAACGTTTGCTAAGTGAGTTTTGCCCCATTTTAACAACCTTTCTTTTTTTTTTTTTTTTAAAATTTTAAAACTTTTTATTTATAAAACAATTAAAAAAAACAAACATTGGATTTGACGTGACATTCCAGTATATACATTCTTATCAGATTATATCATATTTAACAATCAATTCATTATCTCTACATATACATTAAATTTTATATACATTATCTATTCTAAAATAACAACCTTTCTTGCCACAGTTGTTAAGTGAATCATTACAGCTGATAAGTCAGTCATCTTGTTGTTAAGTGAAACTGGCTTCCCCATGGGCAGGGGTAGGCAACCTTGGCTCTTTTATGACTCGTGGACTTCAACTCCCAGAATTCCTGAGCCAGCATGGCTCAGCTTGGAAACCTCTCCCTTTCCCCTCAGCATGGCTGGCTCAGGAATTCTGGGAGTTGAAGTCCACCAGTCATAAAAGAGCCAAGGCGGCCTACCCCTGCCCATGGGCTTTGCTTATCAGAAGGTCACAAAAAGGGGATCATGTGACCCCGGGACACGGCAACTGTCATAAATACATGCCAGCGAATAGCTGCAGTTGTTAAGTTAGTCACACAGTTGTTAAGTGAAACTGGCTTCCCCATCCACTTGGCTCGTCAGAAGACCACAAAACTTGATCACACAACCCTGGCACGCTGCAACCGTCGTAATCTGAGCCACTTGCCAAGCGCCTGAATTTTGATCACGTGACAGTGTGAAAACTGGTCATAAGTCCCTTTTTTGAAGGGCCACTAAACAAATGGTTCAAGTCAAGAACTACCTGCATGGCCAAGATAAGGGGAACAGAAGCAAGGCCTCTAAATTGCCATCTGTGAAAAGGACAATTCCGCACCCCATAATAATCAGAACCCTGTAATTCCCTCGGGTGGGCTGTGGATAAGATCGGTGACCATTTTTGTTTGTTTGTTTTAGACTTTGTCACTTTGATTATTCTTATGAATAAATCAAGGCAGCAAACAAACGTGACGCTCCTCCTATTTTCCCCACAACAACATCCTTGTGAGGTAAGCTGAGCTGAGAGTGACTGGTCCAAAGTCACCCAGCAGGCTCTAATATTTACAGCAGGACTAGGACTCATCATCTCCCAGTTTCCAGCCTGGCACCTTAATCCAATGTTTCTCAACCTTGACAACTTAACAATAACAACAATAATAGAGTTCACCGCATTCACCGTTTCTGGAGGCAGGTTGTTCCACTGGTTAATTGTTCTAACTGTCAGGAAGTTTCTCTTTAGTTCTAGGTTGCTTCTCTCCTTGATTAGTTTCCAACCGTTGCTTCTTGTCCTGCCTTCAGGCGCTTTGGAGAATAGCTTGACTTCCTCTTCTTTGGGGCAGCCCCTGAGATATTGGAACACTGCTATCATGTTCCCCTTCGTCCTTCTCTTTGTTAAACTAGACATACCCAATTCCAGCAGCCTTTCCTTATATGCTTTAGCCTCCAGTCCCTTGATCATCTTTGTTGCTCTTCTCTGCACTTTCTCAACATCTTTTTTACATCGCAGTGACCAAAACTGGATGCAGTATTCCAAGTGTGGCCTTACCAAGGCACTGTAAAGTGGTATTAACACTTCACGTGAACTTGATAATAGACTATTGTGATAGACCAGGGCTTTTCAACCTTTTCACCCATTGTACCACTTTTAGGATATGGCAATATCCGAGTACCACCAGTCGCCTAGCAAGGTGTCAAAAACTTGATGACCAAAACAAAAGGAAAAAAGTGATGAAGTACAGGTAGTCCTTGACTTACAACAGTTTGCTTAGTGACTGTTCGAAGTTACAATGGCACTGAAAAAAAGTGCCCCCCAAGCCACAGCCGAGCAAGACACCTGCCTGCCCACCCGGTGGCGCTCTTCCTCCTGTCCAAGGTTTCCATTGTTGTGAGCATTTCTGTTGAGGATTGGCAACGGGGGTGGGGTGGGGGGGGTGTTTGGTTTTTATTCTCCTCGTCTGCTGGGTGGTTGCAGCAGGTTTTGGTCACTTCACATGACCCTGGGACACTGTGACCGTCATAAATATGAATCAGTTGCCAAGCATCTGAATGTAAATCACAAGACCCTGGAAATGCTGCAACATTCCAGCTGATTGATGCTTCTTCAGGGCTCAGCAGAAGTACCAGGATCAGCACCGAGCTCCAGCTGGAGCCTGGCGCTGATCCTGGCACTTCCACTGAGCCCTGACAGCCCCGAAGAAGCACCAATCAGCTGGAAAGCGGCACTGATCCTGGCGCTTCCGCTGAGCCCTGACAGCCCTGCAGCTCCAGCCGTCTCTCACTCAGGCTTGTGGGATGCTGCCACCGGTTCAGCTCATTCCCCTCCCCCGCTACCACTTTTCTAGGATGGTCGCGTACCACCTGCCAGGTGCCAATGTACCACAGGTGGTACCCGTACCATTGGTTGAAAAGCCTTGTGATAGACTATAGATAGATAAATACTAAAATAAGTAGACAGATATATACTATTTCAAGCAATTATCTAGTAAACAATTAACCTCAAATCCTCACATAATATATTTCCTTATACTGTATAGGGTATTTTAAATTTTTATTTTAGGGTTTTTTGCACACACAGTGTGCACATAGAAGGTTTGAGAGTTGCCAAGTTTGGGTAACCCGATTTAGAACTTGGAAAAATTAACACCAACACTTCACAATACGCAACTAACTTAGAGCAGGCTTTTGAAGCTGGTATATAAACATGGTGTGATCCTTGAAGTGGACAGCAGCGAAAACTGCCATATTTTGCACCAAGTATAATTTTTACTTATTTTTAGAAGTGATCCTATGCAGAGCGCCTCGAAAGAGTCAGGACAGGATAGGACCAAGCAGGTGGATAACTAATAAAAGAGAATATTTGTAGCTCAGGGTTGAAATGAGGGGTGTCTAAACTTGGTTGTTTTTGTGCAGACGTTTCGTTACCCAACTAGGTAACATTATCAGTGCTAGGGTGGATAACTGTTGCTAAATTTGACCAACTCAGGAACATTGTCCTTAATGCAAATTTTCTTGGTTAAGTCCATTTCTCCAATGGGGAGAAATTGGGGAAACAAAACAACCACTTCATAAACGCACAACATAGGAGAACAAACCCATCAAGACAAGATTTAGCAGTCCATCTGCATTTAAAACATAAAGGCCATTCTTTCGAAGACAGCAAAGTCCACATTTTGGACAGAAAGGACTGCTGGTTTGAATGAGGGGTCAAAGAGGCCATCTATGTCAAAACTGAACAGCCCTCTCTCAACAGAGGGGGAGAGATACGACATCATCTATCTCCAGTCTACAACACAGTCCTTTCAGCAGTCCCAAGAAGGCTCCACACCCATTTGCACCACTCAGGTGACCCTGAGGACACAGGTAAATCTCCAAGTGGCCTCAACGACTCTCTAAAAGGATGTAAATGACCAGCTGTCTGCAAGGAGTATAAATCCTTCCATTTTCCCCCACCATCCAGTCAGAACTGAAGAAGCTTCTTGGATGAGAAAGTGAAACGTCTTCAAAGAAAAACGAGAATGTCCAGTTGATAAGATAACCTTTATTGTCATTTTTTTTTTTACTGTGGGCACGATGGTACACATCAAAAGTGAAATTTGCGACCGTCTGGGGCAGGGGTAGGCAACCTTGGCTCTTTTAGGACTCGTGGACTTCAACTCCCAGAATTCCTGAGCCCGCCTGGCTCAGCTTGGAAACCTCTCCCTTTCCCCTCAGCATGGCTGGCTCAGGAATTCTGGGAGTTGAAGTCCACCAGTTATAAAAGAGCCAAGGTGGCCTACCCGTGGTCTGGGGGAAACGAGATTCACTTTACATCCGTGTAAAGTGTTAACAACTGCCTCACTCAGCAACAGAAAGTTTGGGCTGAACTGTGGTCATAAGTCGAGGACTACCTGTACAGTATTTTGCTGACTGAGGCAAAGGTATTAAACGCCTCTGACCGAACAAAAAGTAAAAACTATTTTGGGAACTTCAGGAGGGGAATGAGTAATTAGGATTTTCTGGGAAAGTCTCACCCGGATGTTGAAGCAGTCATGACCTATTGTCCCTTTGATTCAGTGGAAAAATCTATTTGCAGTACCAGAACTGAACAGTCTCAATCCCCACACCTGACAAGGAGACACAATTCTCCCCCCCCCACCCCCTCACTTCCGGTGTCATTGCCAACTGCTCCTGGAACATCCATTTGGCCTGGTCAGCCCTGGTCAGAGTCAGACCCTCCAGGGGTTTAAGAGGTCAAAATGAGTCAAGAGTTTGAATCAGAAATGGAGATGACAGATACCGTAGGAGGAGCTGGACATATTCAAGTTAAGGGGTTGACACCATGCCTCACTGTAAATCAGTGGTTCTCAACCTTTTTAATGCCGCGACCCCCAACCGGTCATAAGTCGAGGACTAAACCGGTCGTAAATAGAGGACTAAACCGGTCATAAGTCGAGGACTAAACCGGTCGTAAGTTGAGGACTACCCAACCAGTCGTAAGTTGAGGAATTTCCCTGCCCGGGAGCGCCACGCATGCGTGGTTCCGCCCCCTGCGCCGGCCGAGGCGTAGCTGGCAAGCGGCAGAGACGGAGCAGGCTGACCACCAGCTGGCCCAGCTCAAGGGAGGTAAGGCACCCGCCGGAAAAGGGGAAAAAAATGGCGGACAGCCTTGCTTGGCGACCCCCGTGAAATGGTCGATTGACCCCAAATGGGGTCGCGTCCCATAGGTTGAGAACTGCTGCTGTAAATGACAATGGAGACTCTCAGTCATCCAGGTCATACAGTAGTGGCCAAAATTGTGGAAGCCTTTTGGGAAAAGTGTACAGCAGAAATGCCACCTTTGGTTAAGTTTCCACCAATTTTTCTTCTAATTTCTTTACAACTGTAGCCTTGTTCACTTAATAATACTATTTTACATCGCTTTGTGGGTGACCAGTTGACTCTTTTGCACCATTACTTTAATTTTATTATGTTTTACAAGCTCACTAAATGAAAGAACACCCAAAAAAATCCCAACCAACTTGATAGCCATCACATAACACACTGACAAGTGTCCTCCTCTCAGCTTCAATACAGGACATCAATAACTGAATCCTACTGTGATCTGATTGGCTCATTGCCAAAACAAGATGACGCCTGATTGGCTCTCTAAACACTCATGCTCATTGGCTGCAATCAGAGGAAGGAAAGCTACCTGAGATCAACCTAAGCAAGTTGTGCTTCCTTTTTCTGGTTATTTGGCTATAACTTTGCATAGAATACAGTACAGATAATTGAACAAACCATGTTGCATTACATTCTTGATTAAATTATCTTTCCATTGATGTATAATTTTATGGTACTACTCCCCCCCAAAAAAGTGGTGTTGTTAGCCATCAAACCTCAAAAATACACTTTTTCCCAAAAGGTTTCCACAATTTTGGCCACTACTGTAGATATTTGGTTGATCAAGTGAGCCTCCAAAGATGGCTTCTCCCACAATACTGATTTCAGTTCTCTGAGGGCAGCTTACAGAACAGACCCGTTATCTATCTCGTGTTTCTCAACCTTGGCGACTAGAAGATGTGGGCTTCACCTCCCAGCATTCCTCACTCAGCAAGATTGTCAACATCCAGCTCGAGAACTTTCCCCAAAAGCTTTCCACAATTTTGGCCACTACTGTATGGAGATTCTCAGTCGTCCAGATCATGGTTGTCCCAGAGGAGCTTTTTCAAGTGGCAACTAGACTTGCTTTGTAGAAAGAAAGTTCAAAACAAAGAAAGTCCAGTTGCCTCTTGAAAAAGCACCTTTGGGATGATCAGCCAAGTAAGTCCAGCAAACAAGAGAGTGTCCCTCCTCAAGGGCCTCTGTTGGAGCCGCGGAAGAAGGAGAGGAGATGTTCTCCACTGACTGAGGAACAGAAGCCGTTTGTCAGGTCCCCATAAATCCCTGTCAGGACGCTGCCATTCTGGTGGGAGAGGGGAACCTCAGGGCTTTTCTATGATGCATCCATTTTGTTTTGTTCCTCTTTTGCTTTGATGTATCTTCCTGGGAATTGGGAAGGAGGAGGGACGAGCCTGGGGCCATCTGCTTTGTCTCATCCCCAGAGAACCAAGGTCGATGGCGCCCGAGAACAACTTGTTATCACCTTCTCGGCTCGGAGTCCTCACAACACCTTCACAACTCTGGATTGTCTCTTGATGGACTGGGTCAGTGGTGGCGAACTTATGGCACATGTATCAGAGGTGGCACTCAGAGCCCTCTCTGTGAGCACGTGTGCCATGCTCCGGAGATGGCGAGGGACTGGCCCCTGCTGCCCTGGCCCCGGCCACCCGGTCTGCCATGACCACCGCGGCCACACCCACCTGGCACCCGGTGATAAATAAGTGGGTTTTGGGTTGCAGTTTGGGCACTGGGTCTCTAAAAGGTTCGCCATCACTGGACTGGGTAGTTGGGAGGGGGTTTGAACAATGGGGTTGAACTTAATGCTTTTGTGTGGGAACTTTAGATCCTGCCTGTTTTCTCTGCAATCACTTTCTCTCAATAAAAGGCCCTTTTGAAATGCTGCTTGATTCAAGAGCTCTGCTTTCTTGAGGGAATAGCTGAGGCAAGACATTACACCATTGGACCTTCTTTGATTTGGACAGCTTGTTTGCTTTGGGATGAATTTCTTTCCTCATTCTTAAGTCTCTCACGACTGACTTAATTTACATAATTTACCCAGGGCTGGATACGAGTCTCTTCCGAGACTCTCTGTTGGCTTCCTTCTTTATCCTTATGCAATAGTAACAAACATCACTCTAGGTTATGCAATTGGGGACAAGGGCTTTGCAGAAAGACACTTGACCAAGTCATGCTGCACTTGGAGCTGTGACTTGGCATGAAGGTCAGGAACTTGCTTCCTCTCTGCGTTGCATCCAACTTTTAGATTTCGGTGGAGCAAGACCTGGATTCCCAGAAATCCTCATTGTCCATAATCATTATTGATAATGCTGGATCTTCAAGCCCTCTCACAGCAATAGCAATAGCATTTATACTTATATACCGCTTCACAGTGCTTTACAGCCCTCTCTAAGCGGTTTATAGAGTCAGCCTGTTGCCCCTCGCCAACAATCTGGGTCCTCAATTTACCGACCTTGGAAGGATGGAAAGGCTGAGTCAACCTTGAGCCGGTCAGGATCGAACTACTGGCAGTATTGCAGAATTAGCCTACAAGGCTTTTCAACCAGTGGTACGGGTACCACCTGTGGTACATTGGCACCTGGCAGGTGGTACGCGACCATCCTAGAAAAGTGGTAGTGGGGGAGGGGAATGAGCTGAACCGGTGGCAGCACCGCACAAGCCTGAGCGAGAGATGGCTGGAGCTGCAGGGCTGTCAGGGCTCAGCGGAAGCGCCAGGATCAGCGCCAGGCTCCAGCTGGAGCTCGGTGCTGATCCTGGTGCTTCTGCTGAGCCCAGAAGAAGCGCCGATCAGCTGGAATGTTGCAGCATCTCCAGGGTCTTGTGATTTACATTCAGATGCTTGGCAACTGATTCATATTTATGACGGTCACAGTGTCCCAGGCTCATGTGAAGTGACCAAAACCTGCTGCAACCACCCAGCAGACGGGGGGAATAAAAACCAAACACCCCCCACCCCACCCCCGATGCCAATCCTCAACAGAAGTATTTGAAACTGTTTGTCAGTTGGGTGTCATCAACGCTAATTTTGGGATTCTATGGACTTGGTGCTTGGCACGGGCTGGTTCAGTCTTGTCTAGGCTGATGGTCAGGTCGAAGAGCATAACAGTGTCTGACAATTTGTTCAGCATCCAATTATATAATTTTTTTATTTGCGGTCACAGACCAAAATGCAAGTGCAACAAAAGAAAACACAAGAAAATATAACCACAAACAATTAAACACCAGAAGCCTTGGCTAAAGGACAGCATCCAATTGTAAATCGCTGTCTTTGTGCGTCAGTCATGGTCACCAGCAAAGAGGGTTTCTTTGAATGACTTTAAGGAGGCATGCATAAGGCATGCACTTGTGCGTTCAAGTGGCAAAGGTCAACGAACAAGCTGTCTAACCAGTATTTGAGGTACACTCTCCTTCAGACTCCTTCAGACAGCAGGTAACAATATGCAAGTGAAGAACAGATTGAAACTGAACAAGTACTGTTAAGTAGTGTTTGTCTTTCAAACACTGAAAATGATACCTTGTCTCTATTCAGTCAAGCACAGATGTTCCAGGATCTATACAGATTACAATATCTGACAAGAATAACAGAGTTGTAAGGGACCTTTTAGGTCATCTAGTCCAGGGCTTTTCAACCTTTTCACCCATTGTACCACTTTTAGGATATGGCAGTATCCGAGTACCACCAGTCGCCTAGCAAGGTGTCAAAAACTTGATGATCAAAAAAAAAAAGGAAAAAACTGATGAAGTACAGGTAGTCCTCAACTTACAACAGTTCGCTTAGTGACTGTTCGAAGTTACACTGAAAAAAGTGCCCCCCAAGGCACAGCCGAGCAAGACACCTGCCTGCCCGGCCGGTCGCACTCTTCCTCCTGTCCGAGGTTTTCATTGTTGTGAGCATTTCTGTTGAGGATTGGCAGCGAGGGTGGAGTGAGGGGTGTTTGGTTTTTATTCCCCCCGTCTGTTGGATGGTTGCAGCAGGTTTTGGTCGCTTCACATGACCCTGGGACAATGTGACCATCATACAGTAAATATGAATCAGTTGCCATTAGCATCTGAATGTAAATCACAAGACCCTGGAGATGCTGCAACATTCCAGCTGATTGGTGCTTCTTCAGGGCTCAGCAGAAGCACCAGGATCAGCACCGAGCTGACCATCCTAGAAAAGTGGTAGCGGGGGAAGGGAATGAGCTGAACCGGTGGCAGCACCGCACAAGCCTGAGCGAGAGATGGCTGGAGCTGCAGGGCTGTCAGGGTTCAGCGGAAGCACCAGGATCAGTGCCAGGCTCCAGCTGGAGCTCGGCGCTGATCCTGGTGCTTCTGCTGAGCCCAGAAGAAGCGCCAATCAACTGGAATGTTGCAGCATCTCCAGGGTCTTGTGATTTACATTCAGATGCTTGGCAACTGATTCATATTTATGACGGGCTTTTCAACCTTTTCACCCATTGTACCACTTTTAGGATATGGCAATATCCAAGTACCACCTAGCATGGTGTCAAAAACTTGATGACAAAAAAAAAGGAAAAAAGTGATGAAGTACAGGTAGTCCTTGACTTACAACAGTTTGCTTAGTGACTGTTCAAAGTTACAATGGCACTGAAAAAAGTGCTCCCCAAGCCACAGCTGAGCAAGACACCTGGCGCTGATCCTGGCGCTTCCACTGAGCCCTGACAGCCCCGAAGAAGCGCCGATCAGCTGGAAAGCGGCACTGATCCTGGCGCTTCCCCTGAGCCCTGACAGCCCTGCAGCTCCAGCCATCTCTCACTCAGGCTTGTGTGGTGGTGCCACCGGTTCAGCTCATTCCCCTCCCCCGCTACCACTTTTCTGGGATGGTCGCGTACCACCTGCCAGGTGCCAATGTACCACAGGTGGTACCCGTACCACTGGTTGAAAAGCCCTGATCTAGTCCAACCCCCTGCTCAAGCAGGAGATCCTGACCTATACCATTTCCGACAAGTGGCTGGCCAGCCTCTTATTGAAAGTCTCCAGTGATGAAGCACTCACAAGTTCTGAGGGCAAGTTGTTCCATTGGTTGTTTTCACTGTCAGAAAATTTCTCCTTATTTCTAGCTTGAGTCTCTCCTTGATCATTTTCCATCCATTATGCCTTGTCTGGCCTTTGGGTATACGAGAGGCATGAAATAAAAGAGCAAGACAGCCGCCATGATGCCACGGCGCTTGACCCCGCTACTTGACATTATTTGCAAATTGTTGAAGAGAAAAAGACGCGGAGAAAGTTGGGGATGCTATTATGGGGAAGGAAGTGAAAAGATCATGAGAAGAAGGCCAAAGGCTGCGATAAGAGATCTTGAGAAATGTTGTTTTATGTGCTTGCAAATCCCAGGTCAGCTCACGACATCTGATAACTTCTGATTGATGTTTTTTGTTCACTGTACTTCATATTTACGCTCTATTGGTTTTTTTTCTCTTCTCTCTTTCTTTGTCTTCAATCTGGGAGTACCATTTGTGGTGTGCCAAGACTATAAATTTTGCTCTACCCATTTTGGTCCGGTTCTCTGATTCGCCAAACCAAATGGACCCAACAGGTTCAAGGGTCCTGGAAATATCTCTTGTTTAGTCTGGACGTGTCCTCAGCAAAGAGCTGATGTGTTACAAAACTGACATTTCTGGCACAGAAATCAAAGTCAATAGTGTAGAAAGGCTGATGGGCCAATTACTCCTTTTCCTGGTTTGCGACACAAATGAGGCTTCCTGGTCCCTCCCTGGCTATGGAAACCCCTTTGTGGTCTTGTCATTGTTGTGCTGCAATTATTTAGTCAAATAGCATTTATGCATTGTTTAAGTCATGTTTATTTTCACAAGCTGTTCCTGCTCTGCTAATTGAAAAGCAAACAGAGTCTGTCAACAAAACCCAATTAACGTTGGCTAACATGAGCTGCAAATCACTTTGGCTCTCAACCAACAACACAGCCTGGTCTGCACACAAAGGCTGAAGTGCAAGGAGTCCTCAACCTACGACCACAGTTGAGCCCCAAATTTTCATTGCTAGGTAAGAGAGTTGTTCAGTGAGTTTTGCCCCATTTTACGACCGTTCTTGCCACACAAATTAAGTGAATCATTGCAGCTGTTAAGTCTGCGGTTAGTAACACGGTTTAAGAGAATCTGGCTTCCCCATTGACTTTGCTTGCCATTAGTAACATGAGTGAATCTGTGAAACTTTGTTCGTCAGAAGGTCGCAAAGTGGCTACATGACCCAGTGGTGGGACTCTAGAAAGAGTACAGAGAAGAGCAACAAAGATGATTAGGGGACTGGAGGCTAAAACATACAAGGAACGGTTGCTGGAATTGGGTATGTCTAGTTTAACGAAGAGAAGGACGAGGGGGGACATGATAGCAGTGTTCCAGTATCTCAGGGGCTGCCACAAAGAAGAGGGAGTCAAACTATTTTCCAAAGCACCCGAAGGCAGGACAAGAAGCAACGGATGAAAACTAATCAAGAAGAGAAGCAACCTAGAACTAAGGTTAATTGTGAGAACAATTAACCAGTGGAACAACCTGCCTCCAGAAGCGATGAATGCTCCAACACTGGAAGTTTTTAAGAAGACACTGGACAGCCATTTGTCTGAAATGGTATATGGTTTCCTGCCTGAGCAGGGGGTTGGACTAGATGATCCCAAGGTCCCTTCCAATTTCTTCATCATCATCATCATCATCATCATCATCATCATCTATGTGAGCAACCGGTTCTCTGCGTGGGTGCCGCTTCCGGAAGTCCATTCTGGACCTGGGCAACAAAAAAATTAGCTACCGGTTCTGCCGAAGTGGTGCGAACCGGTTGAATCCCACCACTGACATGACCCCAGGACATTGCAACTGTCATAAATACACGCCAGTTGCCAAGTGTCCAAATTTTGAGTACGTGATCACGGGATGCTGCAATTTCATAAGGGTGAAAAAAAATGGTCAAGAGATTTTTTTCCAATGCCTTTGTAACTTCAAATGGTCACTAAATGAATGGATGTAAGTTGAGGACTACCTGTAATTCTCAGCCATTTTTGAGGTAAACCAGGTCAGAAAAACCCCGACTCTACATGCTGGACGATGCACTTATACTCCACAGAAAGCTGTGGAATGTCTATGAATGTCCAGGGCTGTGGAGTCGGTAGATAAATGTTTCGACTCCGACTCCGACTCCGACTCCTCAGTTTTTTGTACTTCCGACTCCGACTCCGACTCCAGGTACCCAAAATTTCCTCCGACTCCAACTCCTCAACTCCGACTCCACAGCCCGTAGATAAATGTTCCAACTCCGACTCCTCAGTTTTTTGTACTTCCGACTCCGACTCCGACTCCAGGTACCCAAAATTTCCTCCGACTCCGACTCCTCGACTCCGACTCCACAGCCCTGTGAATGTCTCCATTTCTTTGTCCATTTCATAAACATACAAATTAGTTTTGTGCCCTCCAACTTGTTGTCAGCTCTTAGCGACCACATAGAGCAGGGGTAGGCAACCTTGGTCTTTGATGACTTCAACTCCCAGAATTCTTGAGCCAGCCATGCTGAGGGGAAAGGGAGAGGTTTCCAAGCTGAGCCATGCTGGCTCAGGAATTCTGGGAGTTGAAGTCCACGAGTCATAAAAGAGTCAAGGTTGCCTACCCCTGATAGAGGATACGGATTATAGCCTGCTTAACATGTTTTTCAGGCAGAAAGTCCAAATTTCATGTTTGCTCTTTTAAATAATTGAGCAGAGCACAGACAAGGTATTTTGGTATTTAGGAAGTTGATCTCTTCTACCAGGCTCTTCATGGTTAATTTGTTTTGTCTTAATGCCTCTTTTTTTACTCAAGATTCCTTTTTTTATATAAGATTTTATTGATTTTTTTCTTACATACACATAATAGTTTTTCAAGCAACGTGCTATCTGGGTTTAAAAACGCTAATACATGTTTAATTCCTAATCCTTCATTCTTTCCTCTAGCCATTGATAGAATAAGTCCCAAGTTTGATAATATTGTGTTTCTTTTTTTTCTTTCAACCTGTCCATCTCTGCATTCCAGTATTTTTTTAATTATTTCTTCCTCTGGTGATATTCCTTCATTTTTCCAATATTGCGCAAACATTATTCTCACAGCTATTGTGACATGTAAAATCAAATATAGGCTTTGTTTGTTAATCTTCTCTGGCATTATACCTAGTAAGAAAAGTTCAGGTTTAAAGTCTACGTGTTCTCCCAATATCTTTTCTAACCAAGTATGTATCTTTCTCCAATACCTCTTTGCTTTATCACATGTCCACCAAACGTGATAATACGTGCCTGAGTTATGTTTACATTTCCAACATCTATCTGACATATTTTTAAACATTTTTCCTAATCTTACTGGTGGCAGGTGCCATCTATAAAACGTTTTATATCAATTTTCTTTATACGAAGTTGACATTGTCAATTTGTAATTTCTTTCCCATAACTTTTGCCATTTTTCTAGTTCTATATATCAAGGCTTTTCAACCAGTGGTACGGGTACCACCTGTGGTACATTGGCACCTGGCAGGTGGTACGCGACCATCCTAGAAAAGTGGTAGTGGGGGAAGGGAATGAGCTGAACCGGTGGCAGCACCGCACAAGCCTGAACAAGAGATGGCTGCAGGGCTGTCAGGGCTCAGCGGAAGCGCCAGGATCAGCACCAGGCTCCAGCTGGAGCTCGGCACTGATCCTGGTGCTTCTGCTGAGCCCAGAAGCGCCAATCAGCTGGAATGTTGCAGCATCTCCAGGGTCTTGTGATTTACATTCAGACGCTTGGCAACTGATTCATATTTATGACGGTCACAGTGTCCCAGGGTTATGTGAAATGACCAAAACCTGCTGCAACCACCCAGCAGACGGGGGGAATAAAAACCAAACACCCCCCACCCCACCCCCGTTGCCAATCCTCAACAGAAATGCTCACAACAATGAAAACCTCGGACAGGAGGAAGAGCGCCGCCGGGTGGGCAGGCGTCTTGCTCGGCTGTGGCTTGGGGGGCACTTTTTTCAGTGCCATTGTAACTTTGAACAGTCACTAAGCGAACTGTTGTAAGTCGAGGACTACTTGTACTTCATCACTTTTTTCCTTTTTTTTTTGTCATCAAGTTTTTGACACCATGCTAGGCGACTGGTGGTACTCGGATATTGCCAAATCCTAAAAGTGGTACAATGGGTGAAAAGGTTGAAAAGCCCTGCTATATATCATACCCAAAAATTTCCTGATCACATGATCCCGGGACAGTGCAACCATCCTAAATACATGTCAGTTGCCAGGTGTCCAGATTTTGATCACGTAAACACAGGGATGCCGTGAAAACACGGGGATGCCGTGAAAAACTATTACAAGTCGCTTTTTTCAATGCCGTTGCAACTTCGAACAGTCACGAAACCAACCATTGTTTAAGTCGAGGGCTACCTACGTCCACTGCTATGTGTCCTTTCTAATTTGCAATAGAATCTTCCTTAACTTTAATTTTGTGCCACCTGTTGGTGTTAGACAGTGTCACTTCACAGAAAAAGTAATGGAAGCTTGGAACCAACTTCCAGCAGAGGTGGTGGGTCAACCATCAATAACTGAATTTAAACATGCTTGGGATAAACATCCACCATCCAACAAAAAAAATGTTTTTTTTTTAAAAAGCAGACTCGGTGGACCAATAGGTCTTTTTCTGCTGCCAATTTTCTGTATTTCCACTATTTGTGCCTCCAAACTTTACACATTACCCTCAGACCACCACAGAAAAAAAAAACCATTGACCTTGACAATTACGCATAAATGTTTCTTATCTTCAGATCATTTCCCATCAGTTAGGTGAAATTCAGTTGGCAAGCCGTTGGGTCAGTTTTGTGAAAACCTATTCCAGGTTGATTGTGCCATTGTTTGCACTGTGGCGTGAGTCCAGAATTGAGCTAATTTAATCTTGCATGGGTTTGATTAACCATAAGCCATGGCTAAACAGAACCTCTGAAGTTAGGAAAAAAGCCAACTCATATGTAAACATGATAAGAGAGATGTGCCTGTCCATAACCATGAGGCAACCATTTATATATATATATATATATATATATATATATATATATATATATATTGTCGGGCACTCCCGACATCATCAGGGTATATAATTTATATATATATAAGTTTTAAGAGCAACAGTAAGAATACAAACTAAATTCAAACAAAAAAATGAAAGAGAAATAACAGAAAAAGCCAAAGTACAATAAGAACAATAGAAAAAACTAGAAAAAGGCAAGATACAAAGATATTAAGATATAAACAGCTCCCACTATTATTCACAGCAGTTATACAAACAAATATATTTTAATCTCTCTCTAAGATACATCACGACTCTTCTTTCTACAATTTATCCAGCCTAATCGTCAAAACCATAAATCACAAGTTCATTTTTTTCCCCATTTTTACACAAAACGTCCATAAGGGGTTTCCAGTCAGCAAGAAATGTAGATAAAGAAATTGATCGATTTCATCAAGAAAATCATCAATTATTTCTCCACAGTGGGTGGAACAGCTTGCCTTCAGAAATCGTGGGCCGTCCATCACTGGAGGTTTTTAAGAAGAGACTAGACAGGCACCTGTCTGAAATGGTATAGGTTCTCCTGCTTGAGCAGGGGGCTGGACTAGAAGACCTCCAAGGTCCCATCCAGCTCTATTCTATTCTGATTCACTGGGCATAATCTCACAGCAGTAACCATATATTGCAATAATCTTCCATGGCTTTTTTTCCCTATTTATCCATCAGTGTTAAAAGGAAAAGTCCTGACTTTGGGGGTAACCAGAATTCTGGGCTATTTCACCACGCTTTCTGCCCCCCCCCTTTTTTTTCTGACTACTTCTTCCTTTCCCCCCAAACGTCACTGCAGCATCCCTTGTTTGCTTCACTTCTATCCACCACTCGTTATGCAATTAGGAGTTTTGCTCCTGGCAACCATGCACTTTGCACGGAAAGATCCTTTTCCAGCAAAATTCCTGCACGCAAAGCCTGAGCGACTTCCCGCAAAGGAAGCCGCCTCCCGAACGACTCACGCGGCTCGGTTTCCTGAGGATTAAAACCACCGAGCAGATTCCTAGAGGGGGTGGAATTGGAAAAGAAGCGGAAAAGCCTCTGCATGATGTGCGCTTCCCATCGTTGACCTCCCTCTCCCTCTTGCGGGAAATGGGGTTCCTCTTTTCCTCGCTTCTGCCTTAGGTGGCAGCCTCTCCCTCTCCCTCTTTCCTGCAGGAGCAGGGGAAAGGCAAATCGAGATCAAGGCGAAGGAATGAAGGGAGGGATGCTGGGCAGCGGGGCTGCCTGGAAAGCTACGAGGGGCCAGAAGGAGGCACAGATGATATGGTTCCCACCAGCGACATTTTTATTTGTATAAACAGTTAGGTCTGTTTTCTGGAGATTAAAGATGGCTAGAACAGTTTGCCTATTTCAAAGATAAAACGTCTCATAGTGTGCTTGTTGTGGGGAAAATAGGAGGAAAGAGTATTAGGTATGTTCACCACCTTGAGTTATGTATAAAAATAATATAATAATAATAATAATGATGATGATGATGATAAAGTTGGAAGGGACCTAGGAGGTCATCTAGTCCAACTTCCTGCTCAGGCAGGAAACCCTATACCATTTCGGACAAATGGCTGTCCAGTTTCTTCTTAAAAACTTCCAGTGTTGGCGCATTCACCGCTTCTGGAGGCAGGTTGTTCCACTGGTTAATTGTTCTAACTGTCAGGAAGTTTCTCCTTAGTTCTAAGTTGCTTCTCTCTTTGGTTAGTTTCCATCTGTTGCTTCTTGTCCTGCCTTCGGGCGCCTTGGAGAAGAGCTTGACTCCCTCTTCTTTGGGGCAGCCCCTGAGATATTGGAACACTGCTATCATGTCCCCCCTCGTCCTTCTCCTCATTAAACTAGACATACCCAATTCCAGCAGCCGTTCCTTATATGCTTTAGCCTCCAGTCCCCTAATCATCTTTGTTGCTCTTCTCTGTACTCTTTCTAGAGTCTCAACATCTTTTTTACATCGTGGTGACCAAAACTGGATGCAGTATTCCAAGTGTGGCCTTACCAAGGCATTCTAAAGTGGTATTAATACTTCACATGATCTTGATTCTATCCCTCTGTTAATGCAGCCTAGCACTGTGTTGGCTTTCTTGGCAGCTGCAGCACACTGCTGGCTCATATTTAAATGATTGTCCACTAGGACTCCGAGGTCCCTCTCGCAGTTACTCTGAGGTCCCTCTCGCAGTTACTACTATTGGTGATCTATCTATCTATCTATCTATCTATCTATCTATCTATCTATCTATCTATCTATCTATCTATCTATCTATCTATCTATCTATCATCTATCTATCTATCTATCTATCTATCTATCTATCTATCTATCTATCTATCTATCTATCTATCTATCTATCTATCTATCTTAGTCACTGGCCCGTGATTAAACCTGAGATACCATAAAATCCAATCATGAAAGACTCAGGTGGAGGCATCTTAAAGGATCAGTACTTTTAATTCGATTGAATTAAGTCCTGGGTGGGAACACAATCTGAACACTGGCAGCAGTTGTATTCAGAAGTGCCACACCTTAGAAAGTTAATGGCATCGCTTTATAAAATGTATTTGCCAATCAATATCAGACAATAGAGTTATTACCCTATAAAGAAGACATCAATCATTCCTGTACACTCCCTTATTCCAGTGATGGGATTCAACTATGTGAACAACCTGTTCTCTGTTTGGATGCCGTTTCCGGAAGTCCATTCTGGGCCTGGGCAACAAAAAATTAGCTACCGGTTCTGCCAAAGTGGTGCGAACCAGCTAAATCCCACCATTGCCTTATTCCCTCCTCAGCATATCACATCCGTGTACTTGTTTCCCATGCTTGCATGAAATTGGTCCCTGACGCAAATGCTGATTACATAAGTGAGATAGCAATAGTAGGCAAGGCTACATAATTTGTTTCTTTTTCTAGTTCCAGTTACAAAACCCTACATTGTCTGTCTGTCTGTCTGGAATTGGGTATGTCTGGTTTAACGAAGAGAAGGACGAGGGGGGACATGATCTCAGGGGCTGCCACAAAGAAGAGGGAGTCAAGCTATTCTCCAAAGTGCCTGAAGGCAGGACAAGAAGCAACGGATGGAAACTCACCAAGGAGAGGAGCAACCTAGAACAGTGATGGCGAACCTTTTAGAGACCGAGTGCCCAAACTGCAACCCAAAACCCACTTATTTATCGCTGGGTGCCAGGTGGGCATGGCCCACTGGGTGGACGTGGCTATGGTGGTCATGACAGATTGGGTGGGTGTGGGCAAGGTGGGCATGGTCACCTCAATGTTGCTTGTGGGGAGGGATGCCTGTGGAGGATGGGCAGGGTTGGGGGAGTTCCAGGGGGTCTCTGGCAGGTGGGACAGTAGGCAGGGTGGGGGTGCCATTGCCATGGGGTAAGGCAAGGGCCGGGGTGGTTGTTGCCTGACACCATCGGCCCGCGCACACAGATGCCAGCGAGCGCATGGGGGCCAATGGTGTCCGTCAGCAGCCACAGTCTGCCGGCCCCTCGACCGGTGCACTCTGGGGCTCCGCAGCCCGCTGCCAGCAGTTCAGAGAAGCCACCTCTGAGCTGGATGACTGGCCGACAGCTGAGGAGGCGATGCAGTGGGTCGTGCCCGGGAAAGGAGAGCATGCGAGACCAGGAGGGATGGGACGAGAGGGAAGGAAACCAACTGTGCCGGGATGCATCCGGTCACGTGGGACCTCAGCGAATTAGCGGGCGGCTGGTTCAAGAGGGGCAGTTGCCATCTCCGGGGCATGGCGTGCGTGCCCACAGAGAGGGCTCTGAATGCCGCCTCTGGCACGCGTGCCTTAGGTTCGCCACCACTGGCCTAGGAGGAAGGTATGCTTTGAATGTTAGGATGTATTGGTGGGCACTTTTTTGTTTTTTTAAAAAAAAACATAATATTGAGATTTTATTGAGGGCTTTTATGACATTTCTGATGGGGAGCTACTCAGAACTTTCTAGATGAGCAACATACAGATATAATAAACAGTTATGGGTTCTTCCGAGAATTACATGTTATACCTATATGAATTTCATTGAGTAATCCAGCTTGGATATTTAATTAAATACCTAACTTTGACAAGTAACTTTCTCCTCTTGCTTATGGCCCCAAGGGAGTTAGTTATGGCCTGACACTTCTCAAAGAGTGGAAAATAAATCGAGCTGTGCAAATTGTTTGAACGATCCTTATTCCTCTCAGCTTTCTAATCCACTTGCTTTTATTTCCAGAAACAGCTCTTCTTGCTAATGATAGCTAATGATAATTTGTCAATTAAAGTAGTAGTAGTAAAGATGTAGTTCCCATCTTGAAAAAAGGGGGGGAAAAAGGACCCAGGAAATTACAGACCTATCAGCCTGACCTCAATACCTGG
>NW_015387451.1:111484-125702 GCF_001527695.2 Protobothrops mucrosquamatus | reverse complement strand
ACAACCTACTACTTGAGAAGATAGAAAAATGCGGGTTAGACAGCATCACCACCAGATGGATCCGTAGCTGGCTGACCGGCCGTACTCAGTGTGTGGTCCTCAATGGAACCGCATCTACATGGAGGGAAGTGTGTAGTGGGGTGCCCCAGGGCTCTGTTCTGGGCCCAGTGCTCTTCAACATCTTCATCAACGATCTGGACGAGGGGATAGATGGGGAACTCATCAAATTTGCAGACGATATCAAGCTGGCAGGAATAGCCAACACTCCAGAAGACAGGCTTAGGATACAGGAGGATCTGGACAGACTTGAACACTGGGCGCTATATAACAAAATGAAATTCAATGGTGAAAAAAGTAAGGTTCTACATTTAGGCAAGAAAAACCAAATGTACAGGTATAGTATAGGGGTACCTTGCTCAATAGTAGTAACTGTGAGAGGGATCTCGGAGTCCTAGTGGACAATCACTTAAATATGAGCCAGCAGTGTGCTGCAGCTGCCAAAAAGGCCAACACAGTGCTGGGCTGCATTAACAGAGGGGTAGAATCAAGATCACGTGAAGTATTAATACCACTTTACAATGCCTTGGTAAGGCCACACTTGAAATACTGCATCCAGTTTTGGTCACCACGATGTAGAAAAGATGTTGAGACTCTAGAAAGAGTACAGAGAAGAGCAACAAAGATGATTAGGGGACTGGAGGCTAAAGCATATAAGGAACGGTTGCTGGAATTGGGTATGTCTAGTTTAATGAAGAGAAGGATGAGGGGGGACATGATAGCAGTGTTCCAATATCTCAGGGGCTGCCCCAAAGAAGAGGGAGTCAAGCGCCTGAAGGCAGGACAAGAAGCAACGGATGGAAACTAATCAAGGAGAGAAGCAACCTAGAACTAAGGAGAAACTTCCTGACAGTGAGAACAATTAACCAGTGGAACAACCTGCCTCCAGAAGCGGTGAATGCTCCAACACTGGAAGTTTTTAAGAAGAAACTGGACAGCCATTTGTCCGAAATGGTATAGGGTTTNATCATCATCATCATCATCATCATCATCATCATCATCATCATCATTATTATTAAAGTATGTTTTTGTATTGCAATTTTTTTTAGTACTACGTTGCCTTGAAACGGAACTGGCTAGAAGAGAAAGGCACTTTGATAGCATCATTGGTGTTTCCCTTGGAGGGAAGTCCAGAAATGAACACACAAGGCATACGTGCAGTGGCGGGATTCAAATATGTGAACAACCGGTTCTCTGGGTGGATGCTGCTTCCGGAAGTCCATTTTGGGCCTGGGCAACAACCGGTTCTGCCGAAGTGGTGCGAACTGGCTGAATCCCACCACTGCAGAAATCTCAACACTAAGACCACGTACAACAAAGGGCAGGGCAGAAGATCCTGTAGGTGAACATACTTCCTGAGTCATGACCCCAGAGCAATAAATACCAGTAGTATATGATCATCTTCCTGGGCAGCTATGATAGAATATTTTGTTGTTGTTAGTTGCGAAGTCATGTCCGACCCACTGCGACCCCATGGACAACGTTTCTCCAGGCCTTCCTGTCCTCTGCCATCTTCTGGAGTCCATTTAAGCTCACGCCTACTGTTTCAGTAACTCCATCCAGCCACCTCATTCTCTGTTGTCCCCTTCTTCTATTGCCCTCAATCTTTCCCAGCATTAGGCCCTTCTCCAGTGAGTCCTTCCTTCTCATTAGGTGGCCAAAGTACTTGAGTTTCAACTTCAGGATCTGGTCTTCTAAAGAGCAGTCGGGGTGGATCTCCTCTAGGACTGACTGGTTTGATGGCCTTGCAGTCCAGGGGACTCTCAGGAGTCTTCTCCAGCACCATAGTTCAAAGGCCTCCCTCAATTCTTTGGTGCTCAGCCTTTCTTATGGTCCAGCTTTCACAGCCATACATTGCAACTGGGAAAACCATGGCCTTGACTATACGTACTTTTGTTGGCAGGATGATGTCTCTGGTTTTTAGTATGCTGTCTAGATTTGCCATAGCTTTTAATTTCTTGGTTGCAGTCCCCATCTGCGGTGAACTTGGAGCGCAGGAAGATAAAATCTGTCACTACTGCCATTTGTTTCCCATCTATTTGCCAGGAAAACCATCATAATTTATCTCTTTCCCTTCTGAAAGGGCATTAGTGGTCCACAAACTTATTTTCTGGGTTTTTTTCATAGATATTTTCTAAGATATTAGATATTTTCTGATAGCAAATTGTCGTGAATTTCTGTGGCTGAAGAAGTGTTTCTTTTTTTCTTATTTTCAAGCACTGAGTTTCATTGGAGTACAATAGCGACGGACTACAAACAACTAGGCAATGAAGTCAAGAGGCTAGGAGCACAAGTAGTGTTCTCGTCAGTTCTCCCAACGAAAGGCCAACACCCATTGAGGGAAAAAAGAATCTTAGAAATAAACCATTGGCTAAAGCAGACATGACAAACACAAGGCCCAGGGGCCGGATGCGGCCCACAAAGTGGTTTCATGTGGCCTGCGAAGCCATCCTGGAAACAGTGAGGGAACGGCCCCCGCTGCCTTGGCCCTGGCCCAGGCCAGCCGGGAGCCAATGTACAATTTTGTGGTGGCCATCTATGCTGAAATGCATTCAATCTTAGCTCCACAAGACCGTCTGGAAACAGTGAGGAACCAGCCCCTGTCGCGTCAACCCCACCCCCTGGGTGCATGCTGGGGAGGTGTCACCCTTTATGAGGAATGAAGAAATGCACCATCGCCTGGAAGTGGGCAGCAAATGGCCCTCGCCTACTTCACATATCCGGCTTGATGGACTCTTCCCTGGTCCCACCCCTTTCTTCCAGAGACCCTCAGATCTGTCCCACTCCTGCCCAGGCCTCCCACAGGCACCCTTGACGCAAATGATGTAGAGCTAGCCACGCCCACCCAGTAGACCACACCCACTCCATGTCCACCCAGTAGGCCACACACCCCCGCCCCCCCCGAGGGCAACCACAATGCTGATGTGGCCCTCGATGAAATTGAGTTTGACACCCCTGTGGTAAATGGAGGATAACATACACACATTGTCTCAGAAGAGGGGAGGAGGGCCATATGAGACAGGAATGCCGGAAAGACGGGACACGGCATCGGTACCGGGGAAACCCACCCACAGCCCCTTTCCCCAGGGACACCCAGCCACAACACAGAGATAAGTGGAGTCCCAGGTCACCCCAATAGGAACCGGACACTGGAAACCTACACGCTATGTGACTAGACGAAGGACAACCTGACTTCAGAGCCACCTTCACTGACCTCAGCATTCCCTTAAGGACAGGCCCCGAAGGAGAACCCATGATTAAACTTAACAAAGGGGGAAGACAATACAGCTGCCTAACAGACACCGGCGCCACAGCGTCCCTCATTACAACGGCCCCGTTCAAGGGAGCGGTGGCCCCTGGATCCACAGACAATATAATGGGAGTAGGAGGGGAAATCATTCCTGTAGAATTTATCAAAGACATCCAAGTAGAAATAGGTCCTCTCTCCTTGACACACACCTTCACGGTGTGCCCACAAATCTCCCTTATCACTTATGGGCAGAGATTTACTCTGCAAATTGGGAGCCACCATAACCTGCAGCCAAACAGGATTAATCCTAGACATCCTGACAAAACGCCTGCAGCTGGTCGTACTAAGCAGGGAACACTTACACAATGATCTGCGCTCATTGCCATCCTCCCTTTGGGCATGGGATAACACCGAAGTTGGGTTTCTTAAAGGGGCCACACCAGTAATAATCCAAGTTAAAGAGGGCCCCCCGCCATGCATTCCACAATACAGGATCCCGGCCGAAGCCATCAAACCCATTAGGAAATTAATAGACGCATATCTAGCGCAGGAAGTTCTGAGGAAATGCACTTCCCCCTACAACACACCTATCTTTCCTGTAAAGAAGTCAAAGGTAGACAGCGAAGGAAACCCAGTCTTTAGATTTGTTCACGACCTCCGCCTGGTGAACAATCACGTGATCCCACGAGCACCCATTGTTCCGAACCCGGCCACCATTATCACTGAGGTTCCAGCCTCAGCGACCCATTTTTCAGTTATCGACCTCTGCTCAGCATTTTTCAGCATCCCGGTAGACCTCTCTTCCCAATATCTTTTCGCCTTCACCTGGGAAGATCAGCAATACACCTGGACCCGTTTGCCCCAAGGCTACACGGAGTCCCCAACCCTGTTCTCGCAAACACTAAAAGCAGACCTCTCCTCTATCACCCTGCCAGGGGGATCAACCTTAATTCAGTATGTCGATGACCTCCTCATAGCCTCTGAGTCTGAATACACAAGCAAAACTGACACCTTACACTTACTAAGATCCTTAGACGAGAAAAGACATAAGGCTTCCCCCTCAAAGCTGCAATACCTTTAACAGGAGGTCACCTACTTAGGTTACATTATTGCCCCAGGTATTAAGAAATTAGCCCCGAGCCGCATACAAACTATACTAGGTATGAAGTCGCCTCGCACCAAATGCCAAGCGCGAGCCCTTTTGGGAGTGCTGAGTGTCTGCCGACCATGGATCCCCTCCTTCGGAGAATTGGCAAAACCACTTATCCAGCTTACAACTAAGACAATGCCTGATCCCATTAACTGGACAAAATCCCTGGATCACACCCTGCTACGGATAAAGCAAACACTAACATCAGCCCCAGCTCTGGGCCTCCCTGACTATAAAAAGCATTTCACTCTTTTTATTCACGAAAAACAAGGCATTGTCTCAGGTCAGGGGTAGGCAACTTTGGCTCTTTTATGACTCGTGGACTTCAACTCCCAGAATCCCTGAGTCAGCCATGCTGAGGGGAAAGGGAGAGGTTTCCAAGCTGAGCCATGTTGGCTCAGGAATTCTGGGAGTTGAAGTCCATGAGTCATAAAAGAGCCAAGATTGCCTACCCCTGCCTCAGGTGTTCTAACCCAAAGGTTCGGACCCACGCATCGCCCAGTAGCATATTACTCTGTCACCTTAGATCAGCGGTTCTTAACCTATGGGTCGTGACCCCATTTGGGGTCGATCGACCATTTCACGGGGGTCGCCAAGCAAGGCTGTCCGCCATTTTTTTTGTCCGCCATTTTCCCCCCCTTTTCCGGCGGGTGCCTTACCTCCCTTGGGCTGGGCCAGCTTGTGGTCGGACTGCTCCGTCTCTGCCGCTTGCCAGCTACGCCTCGGCCGGCGCAGGGGGCGGAACCACGCATGCGCGGCACTTCCGGGCAGGGAAAGTCCTCGACCTACGACCGGTTGGGTAGTCCTCGACTTACGACCGGTTTAGTCCTTGACTTACGACCGGTTTAGTCATTGACTTACGACCAGTTGGGGGTCGCGGCATTAAAAAGGTTGAGAACCACTGCCTTAGGGACAGTGGCTCAAGGGACAGTCCCCTGCCTAAGAGCATTGTGGAAATAGTAAAACGTTCAAAGGACATTGTCCTAGGTCATCCACTCACATTACAAGTCCCGCACGATGTCTTTGCGATCCTCCTCAAATCACAAACTCAGGCTTTTACCCAGCAACACCTGGCCCAATATGAGGCAGAAGTATTCACCTCCGATCACATCGCCTTCGAAAGGTGCACTACACTCAACCCAGCTACCCTTCTACCAATTGACCACACCGGGGAGAGTCTTCATGACTGCCTCCATTTAGTCTACGATGCCGAATTACCCCGACCAGACCTTACCAACATCCCACTTGACAACCCAGACATGGAACTCTTCACAGACGGCTCATCTTACATATATGAAGGAGTGAGGGTGGCGGGCGCAGCCGTAGCTTCCCTCCATGAAAGCATCTGGGATTCCCCCCTCCCCCATCTAACAACGCTCAAGCGGCAGAACTCATAGCTTTAACGAAAGCCTGCGAAGCTGCGAGGGACCGGTCTACCTGCATCTACACCAGGGGTGTCAAACTCAATTTCATTGAGGGCCGCATCAGCATTGCGGTTGCCCTTGGGGGGCCGGGTGGGTATGGCCAGGGTGGGTGCAGCCTACTGGTTGGGTGTGGATGGACTGGGTGTGGCCTACTGGGTGGGCATGGCCAGCTCTACATCGTTCGCGTCAAGGGTGCCTGTGGGGGCCTGGGCAGGAGTGGGACAGATCTGAGGGTCTCTGGCAGAAGGAGGTGGGACTGGGGCAAGCGCCAAGGCATGTTCCATTTCTTCATTCCTCACAAAGGGTGACACCTCCCCAGCATGCACTCAGCGGGCGGGGCCAACGCGGCAGGGGCTGGTTTCTCGCTGTTTCCAGACAGCCTTGTGGAGCTAAGACTGAATGCGTTTCAGCATAGATGGCCACCACAAAATTGTACATTGGCTCCCGGCCGGCCTGGGCCAGGGCCAAGGCAGCGGGGGCCGTTCCCTCACTGTTTCCAGGATGGCTTCACGGGCAACATGAAACCACTTCGCGGGCTGCATCCAGCCCCCGGGCCTTGTGTTTGACATGTCTGCTATAAAACTACCCAAAGCCATAGCTGTCATCCACTGCAGGGCCCATAGAAACGATGATTCCACAACCACTAAAGGGAATCAGTACGCAGATGCCACAGCGAAATGGGTGGCCATGCACCCTCTCCCCCACCACATTACTTCCCTGATATCCCCTACAAAGACTTCTTGGACACAGGAGAGACAGATACATGGGAACAGAAGCTTGGGGCAGTTTTTAAAGACAGGTTTTGGATAGTCTCTGATGGCAGACCCATAGCACCACGTCGCTTACTACACCTCTTCTGCCAGAGGTTGCACTCAAAGGGCCACCATGGGATTCAAGCCATGGTAGATTCCATTAGAAGAGTATGGTATGCACCTGGTGTGTACAGTGAAGCCACAAGAATAGCCAGCACCTGTAAAACCTGACAGGCAAACAACACTACCTCCAGGAAGGCCATCCACGAAGGTGGCAGACCTTGGGCCCAACGACCCTTTGAGAGAGTACAAATGGATTACATCCAACTACCCAAAGCAAATGGGTACCAATACGTCCTAGTATGCAGGGACCAATTGACTCACTGGGTTGAAGCTTTTCCATGCCGCCACACCACAGTCTTAGAAACAGCCAGACACCTCCTTAAGGACATAGTGCCTAGATTTGAGGTACCCAGCATTTTGGACATGGATAGGGGAAAACCCACTTATGCATCATCAGGTGCCGGGTGGGTGTGACCCAATGGGTGTGTGTGGCCCATTGGGTGTGTGTGGCCCATTGGGTGGGCGTGGCTACGGTGGTAACACCAGACTGGGTGGGACTAAAAAGTTAGTGACTAAAATGCTAGTGAGACCTGGACAGTGTACAGGAGGCACGTCAGGTAACTGAATTACTTCCACATGACTTCCCTTCGTAGAATTCTGAGGATCCGGTGGCAGGATAAGATACCAGATACAGATGTCCTCTCCAGAGCAGGCCTATCATCAGTTTACACTCTGTTGATGAGAGCCCAGATGGCTGGGCAGGCCACGTTGTAAGGATGCCAGACCATCGCATCCCTAAACAGCTCTTCTATGGTGAGCTGTCTCAAGGAAAGCGATCGCACGGGGGACAAAAGAAGCGATACAAAGACACGCTGAAAGCATCTCTCAAGTCCCTGGATATCGACACCATCTCTTGGGAATTTTTGGCGCATGATTGACCGACATGGCGTACCCTGGTTTACCAGGGTTGCCAGACATATGAACACAGGAGGACAATCTTGGCGCCAGAGAAGCGAGCACTCCGTAAAGCCAGAGCTGCAAATGCTGAAGCAACAGTGTCCACATTTCTCTGTTCAGTACGTGACAGAACATTCCGTGCTAACATCGGTCTAATCAGCCATCTACGGACACACCGTTGATGGCCCACAATCCACAAGATGTCAAGGTCTTCATCGAAAATCGATGGACGAACAACATATTACAGATCACCCACCCAACCAGATGAAATGCCAACCAATTAATTGCTTGCAGGAAGCATACCACAGTAGTAATGGGAGACTTCAACTATCCAGATACCCACACATTTTTTTTCTTTTTTCCTAAGCTAAGAAAAATCCAAAAGATGACTCCTTCAGAAGGAAATTTTAGATAGACATCATTTAACAACCCCCTTGTTTAGTGGCCATTCACAGTTATGATGGCGATGAAAATGTAAGTTTACTGACCAATCCTCTCATTTGCATCCTTTGAACGTCTGTAAAGCAAAGGAAAGCTGAAGTAAGAACATAACAAAGTCATGATTTCATTTAGTGACCACTTAACTGAATTGCTGGTCCCAAATGTGGTCACTAAATGAGGAATACCTATTTCTGGTCCCTCTGGATATGCCAATCCCTTCTGTGACAGTTGACCCCTGACGGTCTTTAGCTCTTCAGGTCGCAGTTCTGATTTTATTTGTTCTAGTGATCCCATTATTTGTTTTTCTAGTTATCTGTGAGATCCTTAAAAATGCTCTCCAGATGCAAAATTCAAATGTGCTGGTACAGAAGCTCATAGAAATGATAGTAAAGAGTACTGCTACTTTACTGACCAGGGCTTATTAATTTTGTTTATAAATATTTATAATTGTGTTTATAGTGTTTATTAATTTTGCACACAACTCCCTTGGGCTTCCATGCAACCAAGAATGAATTCTAATAGGGCAGGAGTCTCTAATAGAGCAACCAAGAATGAATTCTAATAGGGCAACTTTTAAGACTTCTGGACTTCAACTCCCAGAATTCCTCAGCCAGCCATGCTGAATAGAATAGAGCTGGAAGGGATCTTGGAGGTCTTCTAATGCAGCCCCCTGCTCAAGCAGGAGAACCTATACCAGGGGTAGGCAACCTTGGCTCTTTTGACTTGTGGACTTCAACTCCCAGAATTCCTGAGCCAGCCATGCTGAATAGTATAGAATAGAGCTGGAAGGGACCTTGGAGGTCTTCTAATCCAGCCCCCTGCTCAAGCAGGAGACTATACCAGGGGTAGGCAACCTTGGCTCTTTTGACTCGTGGACTTCAACTCCCAGAATTCCTGAGCCAGCCATGCTGAGGGGAAAGGGAGAGGTTTCCAAGCTGAGCCATGCTGGCTCAGGAATTCTGGGAGTTGAAGTCCACGAGTCATAAAAGAGCCAAGGTTGCCTACCCCTGGTCTAGCCTCTTCTTAAAAATCTCCAATGATGGAGCGCCCACCATTTCTGGAGGCAAAGCTATCCCACTGGTTAATTGTCCTCACTGTCAGGAAGTTTCTCCTTAATTCCAGGTTGCTTCTCTCTTTGATCAGTTTCCAATCAGTGTTTCTTGTCCAGCCTTCTGGTGCTTTGGAGAATAACGTGACCCCCCCCCCCTCTTCTTTGTGGCAACCCCTCAAATACTGGAACACTGCTATCATGTCTCCCCTATTTCTTCTGGTTGGGGTTGAAATCCACAAGTTTTAATAGCTGCTAAGTTTGGACAGCCCTGCCCTAGGGGAATAATCATACAAATTCAGGGCAAATTGAAAAGAGGTAATTTAAAAAAAAAATCACCTTCTTTTGGGATTCAGTCACTAAAGGATTCCCAACAGCAAAACTGGGGTCTTTTGCAATCACCTTTTTATTGCACGACGTATTGCAAGAATGTAAGGGAGGATCCGGACTGTGTTTGCAGAGGAGGCTCTGCCACTCTAGGAGTTAAGAAAGACAAGCCACTGCCTAGAGAGGACGGAAGTAGGTGGAGAAAAAGCTGTACCTTTCTCAGTGAAACAAGCTTCCTACCGGAAGATTCAACTGCTGGCCTGTTGTATCAATCGGTGGGGTTTCCCACTCCTTGAATCTGCCTCGGGGGGTCTCTTTGGGGGATTAGGGTGACTCCCTTCCCCGCCACTTCTCTTTGCAATGGGGGAAACTGCAGGGGAGCAACGAGAGGCAGAGCTGATGCGCAGGGAGAGAGACCAGAGGGCAGGACAGGAAACCATGGATGGAAACTGATCAAAGAGAGAAGAAGCAAGTTGCGAGTTTGACACCCCTGGTATAGGGTTTCCTGCCTGAGCAGGGGGGTTGGACTAGATGACCTCCAAGGTCCCTTCCAACTCTATTATTATTATTATAAACTAACCAAGGAGAGAAGCAACCTGGAATGAAGGAGAAACTTCCTAACAGGGAGGACAAATAATCAGTGGAACAGCTTTGCCTTTCAGACGTTGCGGGCGCTTCCATCATTTTAAAGAAGAGACTGGACAGCCACCTGTCTGAAAGGGTAGAGTGTTATTAATAAAGGAGAATATTTGCAGCTCAGGGTTGACACGAGGGGTCCTTGGTGCTCTCTGAGCTTGCTTGTTTTCTTGGAGACGTTTCATTACCGAACTAGGTAACAGCATCAGTGCTGGTGAGGAATGCGGTTTGCTGTCAGTTTATATTCTAAGGGCTTCTTGCCCTGTCAGTGTTGTTGGGGGCGGTCTTAGGGATTCTTTGGTTGGGCTGTTTGCTTCTTTTGGCAGTTTCTCGATTGGGGTATTCTTTGCTTGATTGTTGGCCTGATGTTAACCTTGGAGTTAATTTATGCTGATCTGAGTGTTGCTGGTGGAGAGGTGCTTGGGTCTTTTGGTTCTCTTTTGGGCTGGGGGAAGGTATAGTATCTCCTTGAGCAGAGTGGTTGGACTAGAAGACCTCCGAGGTCCCTTCCAGCGATGATGATAATGATGACGATGATTAAACAAAGTGAAGACGGTCAAAGAAACCCATTTCCCATTTTCTGGAGAGGCCACTGACTGATCTCTTGTGTTCCTTCCCCCCCTCCCAGACTAGAATATCCCCCCCCAAGGTTCCTTCCAGCTATGATGATGATGATGAAAGCAACAAACCCTTTTGTGGTTTTAGTGGGATTTCAATCCTTTCCGCATAATTATTCGCCTGACTGTCCTTGCAGGTTTGACGCTTTGGGTTGTGGGGCAGGGCTTATTGAAAGCCTTTTGAGAATTGGGGTGAACTTCCAGCATTACAAATAAATAAAAATGGGGGCTCTTCATGGTTGTTGCTCCCCTCCCGTTTCCACTCCACTAATGTGGGTCTGCAAGAATGTTTTTTGCCTCTTTTGAATCGGCTGCCTCCTTTCTTTCTGGATGGACAGTTGAACAGAAAGCCAGCTGGGCAGAGGATGAAAAAGCTCAAAGGGAGATGGCAGGTAGAGAGAGCAGTTTGGGCAAATCCTGAACAGACAACGAAGGGTTAGTTGTGCTGTTGAACGCGGATGCAATTTACTTCCTAGAAAGAACTATGGTTTTGGGGTCTCCCGTTTCTGTCTTTGGCTTGAGATCCAAGACTTGAATCTGAAGATGAAACTCTGCTTGTTGCTTTGTCAGTCTGCGGCTTTCTTTCTGCCTTAACACTACAGCCCTGTTGCATTGCACTGTGTGAAGGCCAAATTGGGAAGAAATAGAGTTCCTTTAGACTTGCTAGAGGTTCTCCTAGGCCAGGGCATAAAAAAAAAGAAAAGAAATGAAGGAACAAGATTCGGCCGTTTCTGAAGAAAAAGAAAGCCGTGATACCACGCTGCCCGAGAGCAGTGAAGAATCTTGGAAAAGAACAGGGCAGGAGACTTTGGAGGAGGACACGTTCAGCGCAGAGGCTCATCGCCAACGTTTCAGGAGCTTCGGCTACCAGGAGGAAGAAGGTCCTCGAGAGATTTGCAGCCGTCTCCACCGTCTTTCCCGTCAGTGGCTGCAGCCGGAACGACACACCAAGAGCCAGATGCTGGACCTGGTGATCCTGGAGCAACTGCTGGCCATCCTGCCCGTGGAGATGTCCAGCTGGGTGCGGGAATGCGGAGCAGAGAGCAGCTCCCAAGCGGTGGCCCTGGCCGAAGGCTTCCTCCTGGATCAGATGGAGCAGAAGAAGCTGGAGCAGCAGCAGCAGCAGGTGGGGATCCCACCTTCATGATGGCTTCAAAGGGCTACATAACATCCAGTAGGGGGCGCCTCAAAACTACAGGTAGTTCTTGACTTACGACCATAACTGAGCCCCAAATTTTTCTTGCTAAGCTAGAGCAGTGGTTCTCAACCTTTTTAATGCCGCGACCCCAACCGGTTGTAAGTCGAGGACTAAACCGGTCGTAAGTCGAGGACTAAACCGGTCGTAAGTCGAGGACTACCCAACCAGTCGTAAGTCGAGGACTTTCCCTGCCCGGGAGCGCCGCACATGTGTGGTTCCGCCCCCTGCGCCGGCCGAGGCGTAGCTGGCAAGCGGCAGAGACGGAGCAGGCCGACCACCAGCTGGCCCAGCCCAAGGGAGGTAAGGCACCTGCCGGAAAAGGGGAAAAAAATGGCGGACAAAAAAATGCGGACAAAAAAAATGGCGGACAGCCTTGCTTGGCGACCCCCGTGAAATGGTTGATCGACCCCAAATGGGGTCCCGACCCACAGGTTTAGAACCACTGAGCTAGAGAGTTGTTAAGCGAGTTTTGCCCAATTTTACAACCTTTCCTGCCTCGGTTGTTAAGCGAATCGCTGCCATTCTTAAGTTATAACCCGGTCGTTAAGTGAATCCGGCTTCCCCCGTTGACTTTGCTTGTCAGAAGGTCGCAAAAGGGGATCGCGTGAACCCTGCAACCGTTGTAACTGTGAGTCAGTTGCCAAGTGTCCGAATTTGGACCACATGGATGCTGCAGTGGTCATAAATATGAAAAGCCGTCATCGGTCGCTTTTTTCAGGGCCGTCGTAACTTCGAACGGTCATTAAAAAAAACTGTTGTAAGTCGAGGACTACCTGTGTTTGCATGTCTCGCTCTTTTTTTTTTTCCAATCCTGCTCCCATTTCTAAGTTGTGGATCTTTGTTGCCATTTCAGATAAACCACTTCTTTATAAAAATGGAATATGATTTCCCTGCAACAGAGGAGGTTCCACTGGGCACCATCGTAGGGAATCCTTTGCAAACAGGGACCCTGCAAGAAGATCCCAGAGGATTCACGCGGCCAGGTAAGAATTTGTGACAATGTTGTGTAGTTCAGCTAGGCCAGGGGTAGGCAACCTTGGCTCTTTTATGACTCGTGGACTTCAACTCCCAGAATTCCTGAGCCAGCCACGCTGAGGGGAAAGGGAGAGGTTTCCAAGCTGAGCCATGCTGGCTCAGGAATTCTGGGAGTTGAAGTCCACGAGTCATAAAAGAGCCAAGGTGGCCTACCCCTGAGCTAGGTCTTCCTGGCCCATACATGAAATGGTGGGCTACTCTTTTGCTCCCTGCATGGCCTGAGAGGAACAGTGAGGCTCCTCCAGTGGATCATGCCTTGGCACTTGCCTCGGTCCCACCCCCTTCTGCCAGAGACCCTCAGATCTGTCCCACTCCTGCCCAGGCCCCCACAGGCACCCTTGACGTGAATGGTGTAGAGCTGGCCACACCCACCCAGTAGGCCACACCCACTCCATCCACACCCACCCAGTAGGACGCACCCACCCTGGCCACACGCACCCGGCCCCCTGAGGGCAACCGTAATGCTGATGCGGCCCTCAATGAAATTGAGTTTGACACCCCTGCCTTATCTTATTCTCAAATGCTCTTATGTTAAAGATTATGATGTCAAGAATGAAACCTTGGCAGCTACAGTAGTGGCCAAAATTGTGGAAACCTTTTGGGAAAAGTGTACAGTAGAAATGCCACCTTTGGTTAAGTTTCCACCAATTTTTCTTCTAATTACTTTACAACTGTAGCCTTGTTCACTTAATAATACTATTTTACATCGCTTTCTGGGCAACCAGTCGACTCTTTTGCACCGTTACTTTAATTTTATTACGTTTTACAAGCTCACTAAATGAAAGAACACCAAAAAACCCCCAACCGACTTGATAGCCATCACATAACACACTGACAAGTGTCCTCCTCTCAGCTTCAATACAGGACATCAATAACTGAATCCTACTGTGATCTGATTGGCTCATTGCCAAAACAAGATGACACTTGATTGGCTTTCTAAACGCTCATGCTCATTGGCTACAATCAGATGAAGGAAAACTACCTGATAACAACCTAAGCAAATTGTGCTTCCTTTTTCTGGTTATTTGGTTATAACTTTTCATAGAATACAGTGCAGATAATTGAACAAACTATGTTGCATTACATTCTTAATTAAATTATCTTTCCATTGATATATAATTTTATGGTACTAATCCCCCCAAAAGTGGTGTTATTAGCCATCAAACCTCAAAAATATACTTTTCCCAAAAGGTTTCCACAATTTTGGCCACTACTGTATGTGTCTCTTCTTTTCAACTTGCCATTAGAGTAAGGCTGGGGAGA
>NW_015387451.1:106698-111040 GCF_001527695.2 Protobothrops mucrosquamatus | reverse complement strand
GTGGAGAGAAAGCAGACGGTTCCCATAACAAAGTGAAATTGTTTACGTGGACTACATGAGAGGGTGGGGGTTTGGCCGGAGAAATTATTGTTTAATTCTATGAACTGGTGTCTGGGAACCTCAGAGTTAGTTTTGTTTTGACATTACCATGCAGTGTATTCAATAAACAGGTTTTTGGAAACGGATTGAACCTGGAGTTATATTTGGATTCTCGAGCGGGATGTTGACATATGAATATTGTATCAAATTAATTAATTCGGGGGAGGGGGGTTGGGGGGAAAAACGGGATTCCACTTCTTTTCCACAATGTTTCAATTTTTAACTCTTTAAAACTGATACCTTTAAGAGATTTTTCTCATGTTTAAATGAAATGATAAAGGTTCTAGTGATGCCCATGGGGATTTAGCCTTGCCTCCGTTGCACAGGGAATATATTTATTGTTACTCAGAAGTAAATCCTCGCGTGCCCAAGGGACTTACTTCTCCGTAAGAACGCTTAGCGCCATAACTTCACATTTCTGAGACGGGCAAATGCTTCAGCCTTCCCACTGTCTTGTGTCTCTTGTAGGGGATGAATTGATGCTGACAAAAAGCATAAAGTCCTCTGTTTTTCTCTGCGGTGGAATAGAAACTGCTGTTGACCCACTTCAGGTAGAGGAGAGGATTTTTTAATATATATATATATATATTTAATATGATTTATTTATACAATTCAGATTCAGTTTACGTCAAGAAAGTCTTCCGAGGACTTCCAAGAGTCTTTCACTTAAAAAGCAAGCTTGCAAGATTTGGAGCGAATCCTTGGGTGTTGCTGTCCTCTGCTTATTTCTTGGGTTCTGAACCCAATCGCTCTCTTTGCGTCTATCAACATTGGCAGCCTAAGAAATGTCATGCTGGATCAAATCGAAGACCTGGGCCAGTGGTGGCGAACCTATGGCATGCGTGCCAGAGGGGGCACTCGGAGCCTTCTCCGTGGGCACATGCGCCTTGCTCTTTGGCTAGATTTTCGCAGGAAAAAGCCATTTCTCAAGCCCCTTCCTAGCCAAAACAAGCCTCCGGAGCGAGCGCGCTGTTTTCAGCTTTGAATTATATCAAACCTGACATCGGAAACAGACTAACAGATGACCTGAGTGCTGCACGTGTTGCTCTCAAACTTACAAAGTATAAGCCAAGGTTAGACAAATTATCAGCATGCATACAACAGCCAAAATCACATTAATTGTTCAAAAGCCTGCCAAATGCAAAACTTTTACCTTTCACTCAAAAGTTGTTTGTATCATTGAAAGCTTTGTCATTGTGTTTTCCTTTTAAGACAAAAGATGTTAATGTATGAGTTGTTTTTTCTAAACTAAAACCTCAGTATTCAGATTAAATTGCCGTGTTGGCACTTTGCGATAAATAAGTGGGTTTTGGGGTTGCAGTTTGGGCACTCGGTCTCTAAAACAGGGTGTTTCAACATTTTTACCCATTGTACCACTTTTAGGATATGGCAACATCTGAGTACCACCAGTTGCCTAGCAAGGTCAAAAACTTGATGACCCCCCCCCCAAAAGGAAAAAAGTGATAAAGTACAGGTAGTCCTCGACTTACAACAGTTTGCTTAATGACTGTTCAAAGTTACAATGGCACTGAAAAAGTGCCCCCCAAGCCACAGCCGAGCAAGACACCTGCCTGCCCACCCAGCCACGCTCTTCTTCCTGTCTGAGGTTTTCATTGTTGTGAGCATTTCTGTTGAGGATTGGCAGCAGGGGTGGGGTGAGGGGGGTGTTTTGTTTTTATTCCCTTTACCTGCTGGGTGATTGCAGCAGGTTTTGGTCACTTCACATGACCTTGGGACACTGTGAACGTCATAAATATGAATTAGTTGCCAAGAATCTGAATGTAAATCACAAGACCCTGGAGATGCTGTAACATTGCAGCTGATCGGCGCTTCTTCTGGGCTCAGCAGAAATGCCAGGATCAGCACCGAGCTCCAGCTGGAGCCTGGCGCTTCCGCTGAGCCCTGACAGCCCTGCAGCTCCAGCCATCTCTCACTCAGGCTTGTGGGGTGCTGCCATCAGTTCAGCTCATTCCCCTCCCCCGCTACCACTTTTCTAGGATGGTCGCGTACCACCTGCCAGGTGCCAATGTACCACAGGTGGTACCCGTACCACTGGTTGAAAAGCCCTGCTCTAAAAGGTTCGCCATCACTGACCTGGGCGATCTAGCCTTCTTTTTTCTAAAGTCAGAAATCTGATATTTCTTTAGTAACACTGTGGAATATATGTCCACGGAGTGATATACGTAGAGAAAAGACAAATTTTGTTTGTATTGGTAGAAATATCCTTGGAAATAATAGTTCTGCCGTATTCGGTGTTGTCCAGGCCCCATCTTAAGTACAGGAGTAGTTTTCAGACCATAGCAGAGGGATGGTCTGGGTGCTAAGTCTGAATAAGGAGAAACCCAAGAGAATATTGAGGCTGGAGAAGAGAAGAGTAGTGTCATGGTTCCGGCAGGTGAGACTCTTCAAAAGAACTTCGAGGCGTTGTTTGCCTTAAAGAATCTTTTATTCAAGAAGCAAAATATCGGCACTACATAGTTAAAGCCAAAAACTGAATTCCCGCTCAGGATTCTTCCAGTTCTCCTATACCTGGAATAATTTGTCTTTACCGGCAGCTCTTGACTTACAACCACAATCGGGACCAAAATTTCCATTGTTACGCAAGGCAGCTGTTAAGCGAATCACCCCCAGATTTATGACCTTCTTTTGTCACGGTTAAACAAGTCACTGAGGTTGTTAAACGAATCGTGCATTTGTTGAACGAATCTGGCTCCCCCCCCCCTCAATTGACTTTGCTTGTCAGAAGCCGGTTGGGAAAGTCTCAAAATGACAATCGCATGATCCCGGGACACTGCAAATACATGTCGGTCTGGCCAAGTGCCCAAATTTTGATCATGTGACAACGAGGAATGCCGCAATGGTCCTAGATACGAGGACCAGTCCTATGTCCCTTTTTTCAGTGCCGTGTAACTTCATATGGGTGGCTAAATGAATGATTTATACATCGAGGACTTCCTGTAATTATAGCTCGTTGCTATTGGCTACTGATTGTTTGCTCAGTAAGAAAGCAGATGCCATGGTGTAAGACAGTGATGGTGAACCTTTTAGAGACCGAGTGCCCAAACTGCAACACAAAACCCACTTATTTATCGCCAGGTGCCAGGTGGGTGCGGCCCACTGGATGGGCGTGGCTGTGATCATGGCATACTGGGTGAGTGTGGCCAAGGTGGGTGGGGTCACCTCGATGTTGCTCGTGGGGAGGGACGCCTGTGGGGGCCGGGCAGGGTTGGGGGAGATCCAGGGGACTCTGGCAGGTGGGGCAGTGGGCAGGAGGCTCATCCTGGGGGGTTGAGGCGAGGCAAGGCGAGGCAGGGCGGGGGTGCCATTGTCGCAGGGCAAGGCGAGGCAGGGGCCGGGGCGGCTGCCTCCTGACACTGTCATCCCCTGCACACAGAGGCCAACGAGTGCATGGGGGCCGACAGTGTCCGTCAGCAGCCACAGCCTGCCAGCCCGTCAACCGGCGCACTCTGGGGCTCCGCAGCCTGCCCCCAGCAGTTCAGAGAAGCCACCTCTGAGCTGGACGGCCGTCCGACAGCTGAGGAGGCGATGCAGTGGGTCGTGCCTGGGAAAAGGAGAGTATGTGAGGCCAGGAGGGATGGGAGGGGGGAGGGAAACCACCCATGTTGGGATGCATCCGGCCACGTGGGACCTCAGTGAGTTAGCAGGCGGCTGGTTGAAGAGGGACAGTTGCCATCTCCAGGGCATGGTGCGTGTGCCCACAGAGAGGGCTCTGAGTGTCGCCTCTGGCACGCGTGCCATAGGTTCGCCACCACTGGTGTAAGATAAAACAGTGGCTTTAGTGAGATTACATGCACTGTGTATATTCTTACGATGATTTTTTTTCTTTTTCAATCAGGATCTGGCCACTGTGGAAGAGCTGGCTGTGTATTTCACTGAGGAAGAGTGGCTTCTGTTGAATCCTGACCAGAAAGCTCTCTATAAGCAAATCACGGAAGAGAATTTTGAAATCCTGACTTCTCTCGGTAAGGCTCCCTCTTTCCTTCGTTGATGTATAATCATAAAGATAGCATTTTAAGTTAGGTTCCTGTGAGACCACAGATTTATATGGATAGGGCAGAGTTCCCCAAACTTTCCAGCTTTGGGGACCAGCGATGGAGGGGGGAGGAGAAGAAGGGATGGTTCTGCGCGAGCGGCCAGCAAGCGTGCACACAACTCCATTTGCACGACGTGCACCCTCGCACGCCCCTCACACAAATGGAGCGTGCATGCACACGCTCGCCCA
>NW_015387451.1:76751-106212 GCF_001527695.2 Protobothrops mucrosquamatus | reverse complement strand
GAGGGAGGGAGGGAGGGAGAAGGGAAGCACAAGTGCCTCTCTCTGTCTCTCTCTCTCTCTCTCTGCAAATGGCGGAGGAGGCTGGGAGCCGCAGGAGAAGGCTCAAAGAGCCACATGCGGCTCCGGAGCTGCGGGTTGCCGACCCGTGGGTTACTTATAAAGTAATAAAGGTGGGCTAAAAAAATCTAACAAATGTACATTTCTAAATCTCATCTCAATAGGTCGTCCAATCTATCTCTGAATTTCTTCTCTTTATTCCAGGGTGTGACCGATACAGAATGAAAGAACTTCCGATGGGGACAAAACCATATATGTGTTTGGAGTGTGGAAAAAGTTTTGGTTATAAGATAAATCTTACCTCCCATCAAAGAATTCACACGGGGGAAAAACCGTACAAATGCTTGGAGTGCGAAAAAAGCTTCAGTCAGAGCTCCAGCCTCATTAAGCACAAACGAATTCACACAGGCGAGAAACCGTACAGATGCATCGAGTGCGGAAAAAGCTTCAGCCAGAGTTCGAGCCTCACCAAGCACAGACAAATTCACACGGGCGAGAAGCTGCACGAATGCTTAGAGTGCGGCAGGAGCTTCGGGAAGAAGATCAATCTCACGTCCCACCAGAGAATTCACACCGGGGAGAAACCCTATCAGTGCTTGGAATGTGGGAAGACTTTCAGTCACAAAATAAATCTCATTTCTCATCAGAGAATTCACACGGGCGAGAAACCCTATCGGTGTCGGGAGTGCGGGAAGAGTTTTAGCCAGAATACGGGCCTGACGAAACATCAGAGGACCCACACGGGCGAGAAACCTTATAAATGTTTAGAATGCGGCAAGGGTTTTGGCCAGAAGACAAATCTCGCCACTCACCAAAGAATTCACACAGGGGAGAAGCCGTACGCGTGTTTGGTGTGCGGGAAGAGCTTCAGTTACCGGACTGCTCTGACTTACCACGAAAGGACACACACTGAGGGGAAGCCGTACAAATGCTTAGAATGCGAAAAGAGCTTCGCTCAGAAAATCCTGCTCATGAAGCATTATAGAACTCATTCGGAAGAGAAAGTTTTCCCCTTTTTGGAATGCGACGACCCAACTACGTATCTCGCTGCTCACCGACCCGTGTTCCAAAAGCCAAAACCGCACAAGTGTCTTCAGTGTGGGAAGACTTTTAGTCGGAGCACGGGGCTCCGGAATCACCAGCTCATTCACGCAGGTGGGAAGGAGTGTTCCTGTTTGGTCTGCGGGAAAAACTTTGGTCACAAAATCATCCTCAGTTCTCACGAAAGGATTCACACCGGGGAGAAGCCATACAAGTGCTCGGAATGCGGCAAGAGCTTTAATCATAAGAAGAACCTCTCTAGGCACCATCGAATCCACACCGGGGAGAAGCCATACAGGTGCTCGGAATGTGGGAAATGTTTCAGTCAGAAAATAGACCTCACCAAACATCAAAGAATTCACACCGGAGAAAAACCCTATAAATGCTCGGAGTGCGGGAAGAGTTTCAGCCAGCGTACCAACCTTTTCCAGCATCAGAGCATTCACACAGGGGAGAAATACACCTGCTTAGGATGTGGGAAAAGTTTCAGTCATAAGAAAAACCTGACCAGGCATCAAAAAAAGGCACACAAGGTAGAGATATTATAAATGACAGGCGAGTTGTCAATAAACTTTGCTAGGTAGAAAAAATTGCTTACCAATCAACTGACATGTGGTAAAACCACATAAATGATTAGTTTGGAACTTCTTCAAATTAAATTTTGATTCTCAGGCAAAAATTCAGAGGAAGCAGGCGGATCATGGGAAGAATCCCACCTTTTACTCAAATTCCCCCAGCAATGGGTAATCTCTCATCCTAGCGATGATTTTTATTGCATTTTGGTATTGTTCATTTTCATTGTTCATTCATTTGACCACATTTTTTGCAAACTGCCATTCATGTAAGGGTAAATAACATCTTTGGATAGCAGATTCTAAACTTTTGATATAGATTAAGAATACCCTGTTGTTAGATTAGTGGTGGCGAACCTATGGCACGCGTACCAGAGGCGACACTCGGAGCCCTCTCTGTGGGCACATGTGCCGTTGCCCCAGCCTCGCCTCCCCCCACGACCCCCTCCTCACCAGCAGCCCCCCTGGAGGAATCACCCCCGAGCGTGGCCCACGCGGAGCAGCACAGCCAAGGACATGGCAGCCAGGCAGCGTGGACAAGACTCTGCCCTCGCTCCCCATCGCGCACAGTTGATGCTGCGCGGCGCAGGCAGAGGGCGTGGCCGCCATGTCGCTGCTGGGCTGCCGGGGCGGGCCCTGGAGGCAGAGTGGCCCTGCGGGCAGGCAGGGTAGGAGACAGGGTGGGTGCAGAGGGGGCGGGGCAGGGAGTGGAGTGGGGCGGGGCCAGTTTTTGGGCACTCGGTCTCTAAAAGGTTCGCCATCACTGTCTTAGATTCTAGGAAAAGATCTCATTCTTCATTTCTCCACACCCCTGTAATATTCTCAGTTGCCTGGTCTACTTCGCCTTTCTCAACCTCGGCAAGTTTAAAGATGTGTGGACTTCAACTCCCAGAATTCCCTAGCCGGCTAGGGAATTCTGGGAGTTGAAATCCACACATCTTAAAATTGAAAGCTAAAGTATTCTGACTTTTTCTCCTCAGGAAAGTGAAGTTTAAAGGAGGAAGACATTTGAAGAAAGGTGCTATGGAAATCTACAAAGCAATCAAGTTTTTTTTAATTAAGATACTATGAATATATACAGTGAACAATTGAGACAATGCGGATAGTAGGTCTTTTAGGAACATTGTGTGTGTATGTGTGTGTGTTCCTCAGTACCTCAGTGTGTACCTTTAGAAGAATGTGGAAGAGAAGAGATTATCTCTCTCAAATTGTCCATTGAAAATCTGATTTAAACTTTTGAAAAATGTTTACAAATTGTTTCATAGAAAAAAATGACATTTCAATTAGGGAAAGACAGTGTACATGTAAGCACATACAGTACATACACATACAGAAGTATACACATCTACAACTTTGACAATAATTTGACATTATTTACCTTGGACTACATTTTTCTCCTTATACCATCCATAATCTTTCAAAAATGTGACCATAAACGCCCAGACCAGCACAATACCACTGGAAAAGAAAAACAAATTCAAGAAGAAACCAGCATGGCTGCACAAAGATCTCTTTGACAAACAAAGACAAAAAGGACAAATACAAAAAATGGAAAGAGGGGTACATAACTAAGGCCGATTATCAGCAGACAGCCAGAACATGCAAAGATGAAGGCAGGAAAGCAAAGGCTCAGAACGAACAAAGACTTGCAACCGAAATCATGGATAATAAAAAAAAAGTTTCTTCCAACATATTAACAAGAAGAAAAAAGTGAGGGAAACTGTAGGTCCACTAAAGAGAGAAGATGGCAAGTAAATAACAGGCAACAGGAAGAAAGCAGAGCTGCTTAACTCATACTTTGCATCAGTCTTCACACAAAAAGAAACTATAGCCCAACATACCAAACAAAAAAAAACCCACTGCAAAAGACAAATTAGAAACAAAAATTAAAATAAGCAAGAGAGAAGCAACCTGAAATTAAGGAGAAACTTCCTAACAGTGAGGACAATTGACCAGTGGAACAGCTTTGCCTTCAGAAATCATGGGTGCTCCATCACTGGAGATTTTAAAGAAGAGACCAGACAGTCACTTGTCTGAGATGATATAGGTTCTCCTGCTTGAGCAGGGGACTAGACTAGAAGACCTCCAAGATTCTATTCTATTCTATTCTATTCTATTCTATTCTATTCCATTCCATTCCATTCCATTCCATTCTATTCTATTCCATTCCATTCCATTCAAGTCTGTCTCACTTCTGTTTCTTACAACAATTTTGTTCATCACATTACAATCTTTCTGACATGCAGCAAAAATAGTTTTAATCACAGGTTAATTTAATTGTTGCTTGTTTAGATAGATAGATAGATAGATAGATAGATAGATAGATAGATTGATTGATTGATTGATTGATTGATTGATTGATTGATTGATTGATTGATTGTATGGTGCTCTTTTCTATTGTATTTGTACGTGATGAACTTGGTTGTACACCACCCTGATGTTCCCCAAAAGGATGGGGCACTTACGTCATTTTAAATAATAAATATGTTTCAGGCTTTTTTTTCCTTTTACTTGATTCTGAGAAAATAAATATCTAGGAAAGTATTCGATAAAAATAGCTGAATGCTGGCTGATGGAGACATTTGAAGGCAAAAAACCCAGAGGTGGGATATTTTCCCTAGGGAGGCCTTGTAAAAGAAAGTTGTCAGACCTGCCTCAGCTTGAAACTCTAAGTGAGAACAATCCTTAATTTCATTTGTTGAGAAAGGTATAGTTTATTAGAAGCCAAGGGAATTACAGTAATGCGCTTGGCTTCTACTAAACTATACCTTTCTGAACAAATGGAGTTAAGGGTCGTTCTTAGAGATTCAAGCTGAGGCAGGTCTGACAAAAGTAAAATTTTACATTAAAATCTGCAACTTTTGAAAGTCCTCCCCGGAACATAGTGAGCAAAGGTAAACTTGTGGATGGTTGTGGTACTTTGAGGAACCATGTTTTGGTCACCACGATGTAAAAAAGACGCTGAGACTCTAGAAAGAGTACAGAGAAGAGCAACAAAGATGATCAGAGGTCTGGAGGCTAAAACATATGAGGAACGGTTTCTGGAATTGGGTATGTCTAGTTTGATGAAGAGAAGGATGAGGGGGGACATGATAGCAGTGTTCCAGTATCTCAGGGGCTGCCACAAAGAAGAGGGAGTCAAGCTATTCTCCAAAGCACCTGAAGGCAGGACAAGAAGCAATGGATGGAAACTAATCTAGGAGAGAAGCAACCTAGAACTCAGGAGAAACTTCCTGACAATTAGAACAATTAACCAGTGGAACAACCTGCCTCCAGAAGCGGTGAATGCTCCAACACTGGAAGTTTTTAAGAAAAGACTGGACAGCCATTTGTCTGAAGTAGCATAGGGTTTCCTGCCTGAGCAGGGGGTTGGGCTAGATGACCTCCAAGGTCCCTTCCAACTTTATTATTATTATATGTTCATGTGGTACTTCTGGAGATTCAATTCTTGTTGTGGTTCCCCCTCCTCCCGCCAATCTCTTCAATACAGCACAGGGCTCAAGCCTGCAGTTCAAATCAATCTGTGTCCCAAAGGTGCTTTTTCAAAAGGCAACTGGACTTTGTTTTTGCTTGAAGAGCTTTCACTTCTCCTCCAAGAAGCTTCTTCAGTTCTGAATGATTCAGAATGTTCATTCAGAACTGAAGAAGCTTCTCGGACGAGAAGCGAAACGTCTTCAAGCAAAAACAAAGCCCAGTTGCCTTTTGAAAAAGCACCTTTGGGACAACCATGATCTGGATGACCAAGAATCTCCATAGACCAGGGGTGTTAAACTCGCAACATCACGTGATGTGTCGCAACGTATCACAACTTTTTTTCGCCATTGGCAATGGGGTGGGCGCGGTTTTGCTGTGACGCATCCGACCCGTGGGCTGGCAGTTTGCCATAGACAAATCAATCTATGCTTCCTCAAAGCAGATGTGGCTATTTTGGCTGTACAATTACATCATTGTGGTCCACCATGAAGCAAGATAACACAACTACCATCACACCACATACTCTTCCCTTCCTCTTGGTGCCATCCGGGCTCTGCTTGGACACTCCAGGGCTAAAAACCAGTTGCATGGCCTTCCAAGGGTTAAGGAACCATAGATAATTCCTAGAGAGGAAGGGATTCCCCCAAAGTCTTTCCCCCTCCTCCTGCCACCCTCCAATCCGGAAGGGGAATTCCCCCTTCCTAGAGTTCTGCTCTTTCAGGATTCCCAGGTGGGTGGTGGGGAGAAGCCACTGGGCTGATCCGGGAGAGGATAACCCAGGGGTAGGCAACCTTGGCTCTTTTATGACTCGTGGACTTCAATTCCCAGAATTCCTGAGCCAGCGTGGCTCAGCTTGGAAACCTCTCCTTTTCTCCTCAGCATGGTTGGCTCAGGAATTCTGGGAGTTGAAGTCCACGAGTCATAAAAGAGCCAAGGTTGCCTACCCCTGGGATAGCCCAAATCAGGCTAAGGAAGGGAGGGGAGGCTTTAGGTTGAGGGATAAAGAGAGGAAAAAGACACGTTCTCTCCCATTTTGTTCCATAATAGTTTAACTCTACTTGGAATTCCCGTAGTACAGGTAGTCCTCAGTTTATGACACAAAATTTCTGTTGCTGAGACATTTGTTTAAAGAGTTTTGCCCCATTTTACGACCTTTCTTGCCACAGTTGTTAAGTGAATCACTGCAGTTGATAAGTCAGTAACCCGGTTGTTAAGTGAATCTGGCTTCCCCATTGACTTTACTTGTGAGAAGGTCACAAAAGGTGATCACAGGACCTGGGGATACAGCAACGGTCATAAGTATGAACCAGTTGCCAAGCGGCTGAATTTCGATCACGTGAGCATGGGGATGCTGCAAAGGTCATAACTCTGAAAAACAGTCGCAAGTCACATTTTTCAGTGGCGATGTAACTTTGACCGGTCACTAAATGAACTGTTGTAAATCGAGGACTACCTGTATTTCATTTATGACTTGAGGATTAAAAAAAAGCACCAACTACTACGGCAGTGGTGGCGAACCTATGGCATGGGTGCCAGAGGCGGCCCTCGGAGCCCTCTCTGTGGGCACATGTGCCGTTGCCCCAGCCTTGCCTCCCCCCATGACCCCCTCCTCTCCAGAAGCCCCCCTGAAGGAGAGTCGCCCTTGAGAGTGGCCCACACGCAGCAGCGCAGCCAAGGACATGGCAGCCAGGCAGCGTAGACAAGACTCTGCCCTCACACCCCATCATGCAGTTGATGTTGCAGGGCGCGGGCAGAGGGTGTGGCTGCCATAGCGCTGCTGGGCTACCTGGGCAATCTGCAGCGGGCCCTGGAGGCGGTGAGTGGTCCTGTGGGCAGGCGGGGCAGGGGATGGAGGGGCAGAGCAGGGGTGGGGCAGAGGGATGGAGCAGGGGCGGGGCCAGTTTTTGGGCACTCGGTCTCTAAAAGGTTCGCCATCACTGTACTATGGCAGTGATGGCGAACCTTTTAGAGACTGAGTGCCCAAACTGCAACCCAAAATCCACTTATGCATCGTGGAGTGCCGGGTGGGTGTGGCCCATTGGGTGGGCGTGGCCCACTGGCTGGGTGTGGCTGCAGTGGTAACAGCAGACTGGGTGGGACTAAAAAGTTCAATCAATCAATTCCAACTTTGCAAGATCTTTTTTTTTTCCCCACAAAAAGTTGAAATTGACTGATGGAACCTTTTTTTTTTTTTGCACACAGCGGCGGAGGCCTAAAGCGAAAAGGTTTTATAAAACCCAGCTGAAGGCCTAGGACTGGGGCGACGGCGCGCGTGCCCACAGAGAAGGCTCTGAGTGCCACCTCTGGCACCCATGCCATAGGTTTGCCACCATTGTACTATGGCAGTGGTGGCGAACCTATGGCACGGGTGCCAGAGGCGGCACTCGGAGCCCTCTCTGTGGGCACGTGCACCGTCACCCCAGTCCTAGGCCTTCAGCTGGGTTTTATAAAACCTTTTCACTTTAGGCCTCCGCCGCCATGTGCAAAAAAAAAAAAGGTTCAATCAATCAGTCAATTTCAACTTTTCGCGGGAAAAAAAAGATTTTGCAAAGTTGGAATTGATTAATTCAACTTTTTAATCCCATGCAGTCTGCGTTACTATTGTAGCCACGCCCACCCAATGGGCCACGCCCACCCAATGGCCACACCCACCCGGCACCCGACGATGCATAAGTGAGTTTTGGGTTGCAGTTTGGGCACTCGGTCTCTAAAAGGTTCGCCATCACTGTACTATGGTGTTATTTCAGGGATTCCCTGAAAGGGTTAAATCCATTGAGTTGAACTCTCCTAGAGGGGCAAAAGGAGACCCTCCTCGGTTCTCCCTTTGCTTGGCGGAAAAGTACCGGACGTGCCGTGTAGAAGAAGGGGTGAAGCCACTTCCGGTGCCCTTTTCCCCACCTCTTCCTGGTGGGAATCTCACTTTTTGAATAGAAGTCCTGAATCTTCTTAGCTTTGGCGACACTTTTATCCTCTATGGAAGCGTCTCCTCTGGCATAGAGGGCGGAGGCATTGCAGTGCAGGGAGAAGTGAGTGACTGAAAACGGGGGGGGGGACGTTTTGGCTCGAGGAGAACGAGAAGTATTCCCAGAGAGGCTATTAGAAAGAAAAGCGGAGGCGGCTGGAGAGAAAATGCTGCTGGGGTGGAGCGGGAGAGTGACAATCTAGGAGGAGAGTGACAATCTAGGAAAGTATGCATTCTTTGCATCAGAAACTTTGTGGTAGTTTGCAGCTGGATCTGGAGGTTCTTTTAGGACAGTGTTTCTCAACCTTGACAATTTTAAGGCATGTGGACTTCAACTCCCAGAATTCCACAGCCAGCAATGCTGGCTGTGGAATTCTGGGAGTTGAAGTCCACATGCCTTAAAATTGTCAAGGTTGAGAAACACTGTGAAATTGTGATAGCACAACTGCCTTTCGGTTTATAGATGTATCCATTTGCCCTTTGTAGCCAGTCTCTGATTTTCGGTACCTTAGAAAAACTATTTGGAGTTTTTGATTTGATATGTGCCATTAAGTCTTTTTTTGGACTCCTAGCAACACATAAGTAGATTTTTACTATGATGACCTATCCCTACAGTGATTCTGTTATTTTTTTTTTTGGGGGGGGGGGAGGACAAATCTGAAAAGGTGGCAAATTTAAAAGAGATCCGTAAAGATGAAACAAATGTTTATGTTTACAAGGAAAATGCAAGAGCAAAGCCAAGAAAATAAAAAAATAAATAAATCTAAGGGATAGCTTTCTGAAATAATGGATTATCATATTGGACAAATGATCACTTTATCTATCCCTAACCTGTTTTTTCAGGTCTTCCAATTGTGTCCTCATTACCATTGTAACCAATTGTATTGGGTGTCCCGTTCTCTTTCCTTCCATCTTTCCCAGCATCAAAGCCTTCTTGGGAGATCTGGATCTCCACATAATGTGTCCAAAGGAATTTAGGCCTGGTCATTTGTGCCTCAAATGAGGACTCTGGTTTAATTTGTTCTGTGATCCATCGGTTTGTTTTCTTGGCTGTCCACAGTATTCTCAGGAGTCTTCTCAAATACATGGTTAAGGTAACTGGACATAGATTAACCACAGTATACAGGTCATGTGTTAAATTTTTCATCACATTGTCACAACAGGAAATGGCGCCTTGCACCTAGCTAACACTGGCTTACATGTCAGAGAAAAGAGGAAAGAAAACCTTACAATTGCCTCACTATCAAATTATGATAAACTGCTGAAACAGGAAGTCTTCAGACCTTTTGAGAATAGAATAAGAATAAGAATAGAATAGAATAGAATAGAATAGAATAGAATAGAATAGAATAGAATAGAATAGAATAAACAGAGTTGGAAGGGACCTTGGAGGTCTTCTAGTTCAACCCCCTGCTCAGGCAGGAAGCCCTATACCATTTCAGACAAATGGTTGTCCAGTCTCTTCTTAAAAACTTCTAGTGTTAGAGCATCCACAACTTCTGGAGGCAGGTTGTTCCACTGGTTAATTGTTCTAACTGTCAGGAAGTTTCTCCTTAGTTCTAGGTTGCTTCTCTCCTTGATTAGTTTCCATCCGTTGTTTCTTGTCCTGCCTTCAGGTGATTTGGAGAATAGCTTGACTCCCTCTTCTTTGTCTTCATGATTTTTGTTGACTTGCAGCCTGCAGTTTGGACTGGCAACTCCGTTGCTAAGCAATACAATCATATAGTACAGGGGTCTTCAAACCTTGCCCTTTTATGATTTGTGGACTTCAACTCCCAGGCACGCTGGCTGAGGAATTCTGGGAGTTGAAGTCTACAAGTCATAAAAGGGCCAAGTTTGAAGACCCCCTGATATAGTGAAATGTCACATGACCATACTTGGCTTATAGTGTCAGTTCCAGCTGCAGCCATTAAGTGAATCACAGCAGTCATAACTGTGACTTGTAACTTTCTGCGGTTTCCCCACTGACTTGTCAGAAGCCAACTGGGAAAGTCACAAATAGCGATCACATGACCCCAGAATGTTGTAACTATCATAAATACTCGCTGATTGCCAAGTGCCCAAATCATGATCATGTGACTGCAGGGACTGGTCATAAAATAAGCCATTGGTAAGCAAGGACTATCTATAGCAGTGGTGGCGAATCTATGGCACGCATGCCAGAGGCGGCACTCAGAGCCCTCTCTGTGGGCATGTGCGCCATGGCCCGGAGATGGCAACTGTCCCTCTTCAACCAGCCGCCCGCTAACTCGCCGAGGTCCCACATGGCCGGATGCATCCCAGCACCCATGCACATGCTGGCTTTTGTTTGCAGGGGCTGATGGTATCAGGCAGCAGCCGGCCCGGCCCCTGCCTCACTTGCCCTGTGACAATGGCACCCCCACCCTGCCTCGCCTTGCCTCGCCTCACCCCGCAGGACGAGCCTCCTGCCCACTGCCCCACCTGACAGAGACCCCCTGGATCTCCCCCAACCCTGCTCGGCCCCCACAGGTGTCCCTCCCCACGAGCAACATAGAGGTGATCATGCCCACCTTGGCCACACCCACCCAATCTGCCATGAGCACCACAGTCATGCCCACCCAGTGGGCCACGCCCACCTGGCACCCGGCAATAAATAAGTGGGTTTTGGGTTGCAGTTTGGGAACTCGGTCTCTAAAAGGTTCGCCATCGCTGATCTATAGACTCCATGACTCTCTTTTTCCCCATGCAGGTTGATTAGAGAACCTCCTGTTATTCCCCAGCCGATTGATCTGTGACACCTTCAGAAGAAGTGCTGGGAGACCAGAAGACAAGACGGTTGGAAGAAAAGGACAGCATCCTGTTTTTCCCCGATGGATGAGCAGGAAGCCACAGGACCTGGTGCTTGGGAAAGGATGGAGGGTCTTCCCAAAGCCCCAATGGCTGCACAGATGAGCGGCTCTGAAGAGCTTCTGATGGAGGCCCCACCGCATCATGTGAAGCAGGAACCCACCGAAGGTTTGCAAGACCTCTGGGAGACCCAATGGCAGGAGTTCCTCAGGACCCTGCAGGCACCAGACTTGGAGTGTGGGACTTCTCAGATGTCCGAACGGCTCACTCCCTGGGAAGATGCCAGAGTCTTCTTGGCCTCCTTTGAACAAGTGGCAACTGCTTGCCGATGGCCTCGGGACAAGTGGGTGACCTTTCTCCGGCCAGCCCTGAGCGGAGAGGCCGAGCAAGCCTTCAGCGGCCTCCACGCTCAAGAGAAGGCAAACTACGAGAAGGTGAAGGCAGCCATCTTGGAAGAAGAGGCCGCCGCCCGGGAGAAACAGCGGCAGCACTTCCGACGGCTTCGCTACCAGGATACGGAAGGGCCGAGAGGCATTTATGGGCAACTACGAGAGCTCGGCTGCCGGTGGCTGAAAATTGAGAGACACACCAAGGATGAGATCTTGGAACTGCTGGTCCTGGAGCAGTTTCTCAGCATCCTGCCGGTGGACATGCAAATTTGGGTCAGGGAACGGAAACCTGGTAGTTGCACCCAGGCGGTAGCCATGGCTGAGGACTTCCTGTTGAAGCAGGAAGAGGCTGAGAAATTGGAACCAAAGGTAGGAGAATTTGAGGACCCTGAAGTAGGGGGAGTGGAGGCGTTACAAGAGGCAAAGTGGTAGTTGCGACCATCCAATCAAAGTCTCTCTCTTTATGCAAGTAGTCCTCGACTTACAACAGGTTGCTTAGTGACCATTCCAAGTTACAACGGCGGTGAAAAGAGGGACTTATGACCATTTTTCACACTTACGGCCTTTGCAGTTTCCCCACGGTCACGTGATTTGCCTTCGGATGCTTGACAACTGACTCACGTTTATGACGGTCGCAGTGTCCTGGGATCATGTGATCCCCTTGTGCAACTTTCGGACAAGCAAAATCCACGGGGAAACCAGATTCACTTAACAACCGTGTTACTAACTTCACAACTGCAGTGGTTCACTTAACAAACTCACTTAACAAATTTCTCGCTTAGCAGCATAAATTTGGGCTCAGTTGTGGCCGTAAGTCGAGGACTACCTGTATCCAGTATGGCAACTTTTAAGACTGCAACATCCCAGGGTCCACCCTCTTGTCAATTTTGACCAAATCCTCTACAAGGACTTAAGTAGTCCTTGACTTAATGACTGTATGGAGTCTATCCCTGTTGCGGTCATAAGTCCAATCTGATTTTATTACCGTTTTTGCGGAGGTTGTTAAGTGAACACTGTAGTCCAGCGGTTCTCAATCTATGGGTCGTGACCCCATTTGGGGTCGATCGACCATTTCACGGGGGTCACCAAGCAAGGCTGTCCGCCATTTTTTCCCCTTTTCCGGCGGGTGCCTTACCTCCCTTGGGCTGGGGCAGCTGGTGGTCGGCCTGCTCCGTCTCTGCCGCTTGCCAGCTACGCCTCGGCCGGCGCAGGGGGCGGAACCACGCATGCGCGGCGCTCCCGGGCAGGGAAAGTCCTCGACTTACGACCGGTTGGGTAGTCCTCGACTTACAACCGGTTTAGTCTTCGACTTACGACTGGTTTAGTCCTCAACTTACGACCGGTTGGTGTCACAGCATTAAAAAGGTTGAGAACCACTGCTGTAGTCGTTACATGAACCAATGATTCGCTATTGGTGTAGATTTGCCAAAAAACTGGAAGTATGTCCCCATTTTCGGCAGAACCATCATAAAACGCAGTCACGTGACAGTGGGACACTGCCAATGGCCGTAAATGTTTACTCATGTGACTTCAGGGGAGGGCAACCATTGGAACTTCAAACCTGGGTCATAAGAAGCTCCAAGGTAGGTAAATCGCAATTTCAAATGGTTGCTAAGTGATCAGTCGTAAATCAAGGACTACCTTTAGATACTGATAATTCCTGGACAAGTTTTCTTCATTCATCCTAAATGGAAAAAAACTCATGGATCTCTGGACATTGGTCCCCTCCCTGCGTTCAAGTCTCCCCTCCTCAATTAATTCTCTCCTGGCTGCTCTTTTAGGTGCCACCTTCAGAGGAGGCTATGGAACCTTCTGAGACAGGACAAGCTCTGGATTGCTGGGCTGCCCAGCTCAGCAGAGACAGCAAGGAAGGCGAGAGCAAGGAGGCAACGTGGCTGAGTAAGGTTCCGTGTCTCTTGGAAGGGTTCACACCAATTCCTTTTCTCCTGTTGCAGCCATGACACAAAGATTTTGGACTAGGCCAGGGGTAGGCAGCCTTGTCTCTTTTATGACTCGTGGACTTCAACTCCCAGAATTCCTGAGCCAGCATGGCTCAGCTTGGAAACCTCTCCCTTTCCCCTCAGCATGGCCGGCTCAGGAATTCTGGGAGTTGAAGTCCAGGAGTCATAACAGGGCCAAGTCTGAAGAGCCCTGTCCTAGACAGTCACTTCTCTGAAATGGTATAGGGCAGGGGTAGGCAACCTTGGCTCTTTTATGACTCGTGGACTTCAACTCCCAGAATTCCTGAGCCATCATGGCTCAGCTTGGAAACCTCTCCCTTTCCCCTCAGCATGGCTGGCTCAGGGATTCTGGGAGTTGAAGTCCACGAGTCATAAAAGAGCTGAGGTTGCCTACCCCTGGGCTAGGGTCTTCTTCATCAAAAGCCACAAGTGGGGGATGCTAAAGTTTATTCTTAAACTTTACCCAGCATGTTGACTTTGCCCTATTTTTTTCAGAGTTCTAAAGTAAAGGACGGGGGCTCTTTTCGAACAAAACCTTTAAAAATTCAAAGGTCTTTTTGAAAGATGCAAGCTGCTTTAGACGAAGAGCAAAGAGCAGAGGGTGGGTTTTTGAAACGTGCTCTACAGGTAGTCCTCGATTTACAACAGTTCATTTAGTGGCCGTTCACAGTTACAGCAGCAGGGGAAAAAGTGACTTGTGACCGTTTTTCACACTTACGACTGTTGCAGCACTCCCCACGGTCATGTGATTAAAATCCTGGCAACGGACTCATATTTACGACGGTTGCAGTATCGGGGGGGTCATGTGATCCCCTTTGGCGACTTCCTGACAAGCAAAGTCAGATCGGGAAGCCAGATGTGTTTAACCGCCGTGTTACTAATTTAACAGCTGCAGTGATTCACCTCACAACCCGTGGCAAAAGTCGTACTAGTGAGGCAAAACTCACTTAACAAATTGCCTCACTTAGCAACAGAAAGTTTGGGCTCAGTTGTCGTACGTTGAAGACTACCTGTACTTTATTTTAAGGCTACGTTAGCAGAATCTTGTAAGTCTGAAAGTACAAATCTCCCACCATCTCTTTTATAATCTGAGAACTAGGGAGGGTCCCTCTTGCCCTGCCCATTATGCAGTTGTGGGCTAGGCTCCCTCTTATCTGATCGTTCCCTGGGCCAGAGATCCCCAACCTATGGGTTACGGTCCACTACTGGGACATGGTCTCTTGGCCACTGGGCCACGTGAGTGTCTGGTCACGCTCACGCCCCCTTCTGCCAGCACTAGCCGAGCTGTGAGTCCTGACCTGTGTGTTGGTGTGCTGGCGCGAGCCAAGCGGTGGGTTGTGTCCCGGTGATAGACAACCTGTGAGCCTCGCACCGGCACTAGCCGAGCTGTGAGTCGGCACTACCAGAGCTGAGAGCCTCACGCCAGAGCTAGCTGAGCCACGAGCCACGCGCCGGTGCTAGCCGAGCCGCGAGCCAGTTGGAAAGGTCGCAAATGGTGATCACATGACCTGGGGAGCCTGCAGGTTGCTGTGAATACAGGCTAGTCACCAAGTGCCCAAATGTTTGATCACATGACTGTGGGGAATGCTGTGGCAGTTGTAAGTGGGAGGTCTGGTCGTAAGCAATTTTTTAACAACTTCATGTAGCTGTTAAACGAATATTTGTAAGTTGAGGACTGCCTATATTTGGAAGCTTAGTATGAGCAATACATTGTACTAATCAAGAAATGATCAATCAGTTCTGTGGCTTCCTCCAATTGTCAGAATATTCTGTTACCAAATGATGCTGATTCTGTTTCAAAAAGGGGGCAGGTGTGTGTGTGTGAAAATTCTGGATGGTGATGATGAATTGATGATGTTGCTATCCATTCAGTCATGTCCAGCTCTTGGCAACTTTATGAGCCAGATCTCTCATGGTTTCCGATCTTGCACTATGTTGGATCTGCCAGCACTTAAACCTTTAAATAGATAGAATCCTTTGCCCCATTTGTTGAGAAAGGTACATTTTTATTAGAAGTCAAGTGTATTGCAGTAGTGCCTAGCCATAACTGAGAATCTCGCACCAAAGTCCATAAGTTCAACTTTTCCCTCCCTTAACTGCCTCCACCAATGGCCAATCAGGTTCAAGCGAGATCTTTTCAAAACAATCACTTCAAGTGTAGGATGGTAGGCACTACCTGCTTCTCCCAGCTGGGTGATCTTGAAGCAGCATCTCAGGGAGATATAGCAGTTACTTTCGTTTTCCCCAAAGCATTCACCCTCCCATCCACACACACACACAGAGTTCATGGCAGACTGTCACTGCATAGTAGCGAAGCACACAAACAAGTGTAAGGTGGCAGCTTCTTTGAGTTGTTTTATGCTCTGGCTGGTGTCCGCTTTGATGGTGTCCAACCACCGTGTTCTTTAGGCAGCCTGGTTTCCTTTTACCACTAACTCTTTTAAACATTAATAATAATAATAATAATAATAATAATAATTAAAAAAAAAGTTGGAAGGTCAGAGGTCATGTAATCCAACCCCCTGCTCAGGCAGGAAACCCTATACATTTCGGACAAATGGCTGTCCAGTCTCTTCTTAAAAACTTCCAGTGTTGGAGCATTCACCGCTTCTGGAGGCAGGTTGTTCCACTGGTTAATTGTTCTAACTGTCAGGAAGTTTCTCCTTAGTTCTAGGTTGCTTCTCTCCTTGGTTAGTTTCCATCCGTTGCTACTTGTCCTGCCTTCACAAACCCTCATATCGAAGGGGACCTTTAGAATTGCAGCTAGACTGGGAAAATGTAATTCCAACCCGTTTCTCAACCTTGGCAACTTTTAAGATGTCTGGACTTCAACTCCCACAATTCCCCAGCCAGCAGTGGCTATTGCTAAGAGTTCTGGGAGTTGACGTCCAGATATCTTAAAAGTTGCCACGACTGAGAAACACTGCCTTAGAAGCTTGAACTGTGCAGCACTTTTTTTCTCTGTAAATGGAAGTTGCACTCTCCAGTGAATTCCCCCTTACGACATAGCCAAAAGAAGTAAGATGCAGTTTTGTGATTTTGCCTTTCAGTGACATATCTAGATCCGGGATAAAAATCTCCCTTTCCTTTCTGCAGGTGATGAGCAGGTGTGGGGGAAAGAGACAAACTCCATTCATCCCAAAGGAGAAGAACAAACAGATCCCAAGGACGTTTCTCTGGAAACCAACAAGGATTTCCAATACTGTAAGAACGGTGCAACTTTGGACGATCCGAGCGAAAGCGGGAATGTGCCAGAAATGGGTCATGAGAAGGGGGTGGACCCCACTATTTTCTGTGTTGATGATCTGGGTGGTGCACCAGAACAGCAGAGGTTCCTGGGCGGCGAGGTGCAGCACACCAAATTGGACCACAGAGGGAACTTTGGACAACGCTCGGATCTTCTCCCACATCAGAGTACAGACATGGCCGAGGAATCATATTCATCTTCAGAGGCCAGTAGCAGTTTGATGTCAACCCAGGCCTTTATAATCCAGCGGGGAGTTTACACGGGTCCGGGAAGCACAAAATGCCCCCACTGCGATCAGTGCTTCAACTCTGCTTCAAGTTTGAAGGAGCATTTGAGCATCCATGGTGGAGAGTCTTCGTTTAACTGCCGTTATTGTGGAAGAAACTTTGGATCCCGTTCAATCTTACGAGAGCATCTCCGTGCGCACGCGGGAGAGAGGCCGCACCGATGCCCGGACTGCGGAAAGAGTTTCAACAAGAAACACTACTTGACCATCCACGAGAGGCTGCACAGCGGAGAGAAACCGTACAAATGCGTTCACTGCGGAAAAAGCTTTCCGGAAAGATCCCGGCTTCTCATCCACGAGCGGATCCACACGGGCGAGAATCCCTTTGTTTGCTTCGAGTGCGGGAAGGGCTTCAACCAGAAGGGGAATCTCATGACCCACATAAGGCTGCATACGGGAGAGAAACCTTACAAATGTGCTCTCTGCGAGAAGCGGTTTAGCCAAAAGGCGGGCCTTAGCGCTCACGAGAAAACCCACATAGGCCTGAAAAGAACATTTTAATACAGGCCGCTGGGCCTGGTGCCTCAAGTGGATGAAACTTGGTTTAGAGCAGGGGTAGGCCACCTTGGCTCTTTTATGACTCGTGGACTTCAACTCCCAGAATTCCTGAGCCAGCCATGCTGAGGGGAAAGGGAGAGGTTTCCAAGCTGAGCCAGGCTGGCTGAGGAATTCTGGGAGTTGAAGTCCACAAGTCATAAAAGGGCCAAGTTTGAAGACCCCTGTTGTATGTCATCTAGTTCAGGGGTAGGCAACCTTGCCTCTTTTATGACTCGTGGACTTCAACTCCCAGAATTCCTGAGCCAGCAGGGCTCAGCTTGGAAACCTCTCCCTTTCCCCTCAGCGTGGCTGGCTCAGGAATTCTGGGAGTTGAAGTCCACGAGTCATAAAAGAGCCAAGGTGGCCTACCCCTGGGTTAGAGGAAAATCACAAACCTCATATCGAAGGGGACCTTTAGAATTGCAGCTAGATATCTGGGAAAACGTAATTCCGAACCCATGTTTCTCAACCTTGGCGACTTTACGATGTCTGGGCTTCAACTCCCACAATTCCCCAGCCAGCGTGGCTATTGCTAAGAATTCTGGGAGTTATCTTAAAAGTTGCCACGACTGAGAAACACTGCCTTAGAAGCTTGAACTGTGCAGCACTTTTTTTTTCTTTGTAAAGCACTTTTAGTCTCTGTAAATGGAAGTTGCACTACCTGCACAAAGATGTGGATACATCTGGGAGCATCTTCCAAAGCAGCTGTGCAAGGCTAGGAGAAATTTGTGGCTGCCTTTAAAAAGACAGCATTCTGAAGCATCTCTTTCTAAGGATTTTGTGTGTGTGTCTTCAAGGCAGCCTTGAAATCAGCAGGAATTGAGATTGGCTTCAGGAAATCTCATTGGCTTCTTTTAAAATCACATAATCATGATTGACTGATGATGATGATGTGATTTCAAAGTGAGAAAACTCAGTTGTGCAAATGTGAACATTGATATCGGCCTGCCTTGAGACAAAACCCAGATAAGATTCTCCTCCAGCTTCTCGTTGAAAGATTCTCCTAGTACCGTGGTGGCGAACCTATGGCACGCATGCCACAGGTGGCACGCAGAGCCCTCTCTGTGGGCATGCGCACCGTCGCCCCAGTCCTAGGCCTTCAGCCGGGTTTTATAAAACCTTTTCGCTTTAGGCCTCCGCCGCCGTGTGCAAAAAAAAAAAAAAAGGTTCAATCAATCAATTTCAACTTTTCGCGGGGGGAAAAATCTCACAAAGTTGGAATTAATTGATTGAACTTTTTAGTCCCACCCAGTCTGCCGTTACCCCCGCAGCCACGCCCACCCAATGGGCCACACCCACCCAATGGGCCATGCCCGCCCGGCACCCGACAATACATAAGTGGGTTTTGGGTTGCAGTTTGGGCACTCGGTCTCTAAAAGGTTCGCCATCACTGTCCTAGTATGTTGGTTTCAAAATAAGAGTTATACAGTAGCTATTTCTGATCATTTATCTAGATTTATGAATTTCCCTCATTGAAAAATTACTTTTTATTATATATTAAAAACCAGGTAATTTTGTAATTACCCCAATGTCTTTTCTTTTTATTTTTTAACGCACACCTAGCTACCGATCACTTTGTTCACTTTTATGGTTACGAGATATTATCCGAAGGACGGGGAAAAAAATGACATTCAGTTTTATTTCGTACAGCCTTTAGCCATAAATAAAACGGCAACAAAGCCAGAGGACAGAGTCAAAATAGAGCAAAAGAGATAAATATATACAGTAGAACAATCCATATTTAAATCTTACTACGCATCCCCTGCTAAAACAAAACCTTGCAACATTGAGACTTGGAAAGACTGCAGAGAAGAGCAATAAGGATGATTAGGGGGCTGGAGGCTAAAACATATGAAGAACGGTTGCAGGAATTGGGTCTGTGTAATTTAATGAAAAGGAGGACCAGGGGCGACATGATAGCACCGTACCCATATTTGAGCAGCTGCCATAAAGAAGAAGGGGAAAACCTATTCTCCAAAGCAGGGCTTTTCAACCAGTGGTACGGGTACCACCTGTGGTACATTGGCACCTGGCAGGTGGTACGCGACCATCCTAGAAAAGTAGCAAGGGAGGGGAATGAGCTGAACCGGTGGCAGCACCGCACAAGCCTGAGTGAGAGATGGCTGGAGCTTCAGGGCTGTCAGGGCTCAGCGGAAACGCCGGGATCAGTGCCGCTTTCCAGCTTATCGGCACTTCTTCGGGATTGTCAGGGCTCAGCGGAAGCACCAGGATCAGCGCCAGGCTCCAGCTGGAGCTCGTCGCTGATCCTGGTGCTTCTGCTGAGCCCTGAAGAAGCACCAATCAGCTGGAATGTTGCAGCATCTCCAGAGTCTTGTGATTTACATTCAGATGCTTAGCAACTGATTCATATTTATGATGGTCACAGTGTCCCAGGGTCATGTGAAGTGACCAAAACCTGCTGCAACCACCCAGCAGACGGGGGGAATAAAAACCAAACACCCCCCACTGCCAATCCTCAACAGAAATGCTCACAACAATGAAAACCTCGGACAGGAGGAAGAGCGCCGCCGGGCGGGCAGGCAGGTGTCTTGCTCGGCTGTGGCTTGGGGGGCACTTTTTTCAGTGCCATTGTAACTTCGAACAGTCACTAAGTGAACTGGTGTAAGTCGAGGACTACCTGTACTTCATCACTTTTTTCCTTTTTTTTTTTTGGTCATCAAGTTTTTGACGCCTTGCTAGTCGACTGGTGGTACTCAGATGTTGCCCTATCCTAAAAGTGGTACAATGGGTGAAAAGGTTGGAAAGCCCTGCTCCAAAGCACCAGAAGGTAGAACAAGAAACAATGGATGCAAAAAGGCACATGAACCCTTTTTCAGTCTGATGTGATAAGATCTAAGCGGCGATCCATTTTTCCTGGAAACAGGCTATTGGTCTGTTCTTAGAACTGATTAACTAGTTTTATCCAGAGAATCCCCATTTCGTGGGGGGGGGAGGGAAACCCTTCACTTTGCATTTAGATATTTCTCCTTTGGGCCCCTCATTTTTGGGCCTGATATCCTTGCCCTAAAATTCCTGGAAGGCTACTTGATATCCTTATCAAGGAACTCAAATCAGGCCAGCATTTTATTCAGGGGTTAGCTTCTCCTTAATGAGCACTGTGGCTGTTGTGGTTAGGAAACTGGGTTGGAGGTTAGCAAACCTGCGTTTGAGACCTGAGTGCTGCCATGGGGTGAGGTGAGCTCCCATCCTTTGTTCCAGCTGCTGTCAGGAACATGAAAGAAGCCCCCAACTGGGCGTTTCCGGGCAACGGTGATTTCACCGGCTAATCCTTTCAACCCAGAAGCACCTTAGTGCAGGGCTTTTCAACCTTTTCACCCATTGTACCACTTTTAGGATATGGCAACATCCGAGTAGCACCAGTCGCCTAGCAACGTGTCAAAAATTTGATGACCCAAAAAAAAAAAAAGGAAAAAAGTGATAAAGTACAGGTAGCCCTCGACTTACAACAGTTCGCTTAGTGACTATTCAAAGTTACAATGGCACTGAATAAAGTGCCCCCCAAGGCACAGCCGAGCAAGACACCTGCCTGCCCACCTGCCTGTCTGAGGTTTTCATTGTTGTGAGCATTTCTGTTGAGGATTGGCAGTGGGGATGGGGTGGGGGTGTTTGGTTTTTTCCCCCCGTCTGCTGGGTGGTTGCAGCAGGTTTTGGTCACTTCACATGACCCTGGGACACTGTGACCATCATAAATATGAATCAGTTGCCAAGCATCTGAATGTAAATCACAAGACCCTGGAGATGCTGCAACATTCCAGCTGATTGGCGCTTCTTCTGGGCTCAGCAGAAGCATCAGGATCAGCGCCGAGCTCCAGCTGGAGCCTGGCGCCGATCCTGGCGCTTCCGTTGAGCCCTGACAGCCCTGCAGCTCCAGCCATCTCTCGCTCAGGCTTGTGCGGTGCTGCCACCGGTTCAGCCCATTCCCCTCCCCCACTACCACTTTTCTAGGATGGTCGCGTACCACCTGCCAGGTGCCAATGTACCACAGGTGGTACCCGTACCACTGGTTGAAAAGCCCTGCCTTAGTGCTTCTAACACAAGTACAAACGTCTCCTTTCCTGTCGCAGATAAATTAGGTAGAAAGTTCTGCATACTTAATTAGCAATAGCAATAGCACTGAGACGTATATACCGCTTCACAGTGCTTCACAGCCCTCTCTAAGTGGTTTACAGAGTCAGTCTGTTGCCCCCAACTATCTGGGTCCTCATTTTACCGACCTGGGAAGGAATGGAAGACTGGAAGAGTCAACCTTGAGCCGGTCAGGATCGAACTGCCAAACTGCTGACCGCCGGCAGAAGTAGCCTGCAATACTGCATTCTAACCACTGCACCACCACAGCTCAGCCTTATTATCAGCCTTATAAATTAGGGACAGAAGGCGAGGATTGTAATATTTTAGTAATGAAGCATTCTGGGAGGACCATCCTCTACCAGGGCTTGGAATACTTTGTTGTTCGTTGCCTATTGCTTACTAATGATCATGTGCCTTGGTTTCCCAAGTGTATTTAAACAATGCCAAGTTGTGTGTCGGGTGCTCTCGGTTTGTGATGTCATCCCCAGAGCAGCATCTCTCTGTGCTGTGCAGAATAAACAGGTTGCGATTTCCCGCCTCGTGTGATAATTGGCTACTTCGCACCAGAGAAAAACAATTCACGGCCAATTCACGGCCTCGCCATCCTGTTTGGAAGGAAAATCGGATCTGTTTCCAAGGCGGGGTTTCTTCGAAAGAATGCCAGACAAAGGCAGTTGCTTGAAGCAGAAGAGAGGTTAATTTTCGAGGGCACCATAGAGGCCGAGGGCCAGATCAGCTATCGGTGGTGGTCACAAGAGTCCGATTTCCTTAGGTAGTTTCTTTTACGGTTCCTTTGTTCTTTGAAAGCCCGTGAAATTTAAGAATTCTTAGAAAATGTAATTGACTGGTTGTTTAAAAAGGCGACACTTTAGGGCCAGACGCTCTGCCCAGGTGTAGTTTCCCCCGCTTATTTCCTGTGTAATTAGAATATTAAATAGAAGTAATTATCTCATAAAGGAAAGGATCTTTGTGGATTAATGGGTGGGAACTCCGACACCGTGAATGGAATGTTCACCTGAACAGGCTGGCATCTTTTGTCAATTTTAACCCTTTTGTCCAGTTTGTTCCCTTTGTTTCGCATGTAATTCTTACCCTCTTTGAGCTGGAAATGATGGGAAGGTTTAAATTAAGTGGAACAGAGAAAAGATTGAATATTAGGGGAGGTTTTCTTTCTCTTTCTTTCTTTCTTTCTTTCTTTCTCTTCCTTCCTTCCTTTCTTTCTCTTCCTTCCTTCCTTTCTTTTTTGCTTTCCTTTCTTCCTTCTTTCTTCCCTTCTTCCCTTCTTTCCTTCCTTTTATCTTTTTCTTTTCTTTCTTTTTCATTCCTTCCTTTTTCTTTCTTTCTTTCTTCCTCTTTCTTCCTTTCTTTCTCTTCCTTCCTTCCTTTCTTTTTTGCTTTCCTTTCTTACTTCTTTCTTCCCTTCTTTCCTTCTTTCCTTCCTTTTATCTTTTTCCTTTCTTTCTTTTTCATTCCTTCCTTTTTCTTTCTTCCTTTCTTCCTTCTTTCCTTCCTTCTTTTCTGTTTTGCTTTTGTCTTCCTTTCTTTCTTCTTTCTTTCCTTCCTTCCCTTCTTCCTTCCTTCCCTTTTTCTCTTTTTTTCTCTCTTCCTTCTTTCCTTTCCTTTTTCTTTTTTCTCCCTTCCTTTTCTGCTTTTTCCTTCCTTCCTTCCTTCCTTCCTTCCTTCCTTCCTTCCTTCCTTCCTTCCTTCCTTCCTTCCTTCCTTTTTTTCCTTCCTTCCTTTCACAAATCATATGAGGAACCTACACCCTTGTTTTTGGTATAGACATTTTCAAAAGCTCTATTGCAGGGCTTTTCAACCAGTGGTATGGGTACCACCTGTGGTACATTGGCACCTGGCAGGTGGTACGCGACCATCCTAGAAAAGTAGCAGGGGAAGGGAGTGGGCTGAACCGGTGGCAGCACTGCACAAGCCTGAGCGAGAGACGGCTGGAGCTGCAGGGCTGTCAGGGCTCAACGGAAGCGCCAGGATCAGCGCCAGGCTCCAGCTGGAGCTCGGCGCTGATCCTGGTGCTTCTGCTGAGCCCTGAAGAAGCACCAATCAGCTGGAAAGCAGCACTGATCCTGGTGCTTCTGCTGAGCCCAGAAGAAGCATCGATCAGCTGGAATGTTGCAGCATCTCCAGGGTCTTGTGATTTACATTCAGATGCTTGGCAACTGATTCATATTTAGGACGGTCACAGTGTCCCAGGGTCATGTGAAGTGACCAAAACCTGCTGCAACCACTCAGCAGATGGGGGAATAAAAACCAAACACACCCCACCCCACCCCCGCTGCCAATCCTCAACAGAAATGCTCACAACAATGAAAACCTCGGACAGGAGGAAGAGCGCCGCTGGGTGGGCAGGCAGATGTCAGTGCCATTGTAACTTTGAATAGTCACTAAACGAACTGTTGTAAGTCGAGGACTACCTGTACTTTATCACTTTTTTCCTTTTTTTTTTGTCATCAAGTTTTTTACACCTTGCTAGGCGACTGGTGGTACTCGGATGTTGCCATATCCTAAAAGTGGTACAATGGGCGAAAAGGTTGAAAAGCCCTGCTCTATTGCTCTGTGTAATATTATTCATCCCAGAGTCCTATTTACACAGGCCATGGTGAGGGTTAAACTCTCACAAAGGTAAATCATGTGTTACGCTACAACATGTGTTACGCTACAACAAGGAGCAACAGGTGGAAGCTAACCAAAGAGAGAAGCAACCTAGAACTAAAGAGAAACTTCCTGACGGTTAGAACAATTAACCAGTGGAACAACCTGCCTCCAGAAGCGGTGAATGCGCCAACACTGGAAGTTTTTAAGAAGAAACTGGACAGCCATTTGTCCGAAATGGTATAGGGTTTCCTCCCTGAGCAGGGGGTTGGACTAGATGACCTCCAAGGTCCCTTCCAACTTTATCATTATTATTATTATTAAATCAAATGAAATAAAGAGTGAGTTGGCAAACTGGTAAACGTGTATTTCAGGATAAATAAACTGTCGACCTCTGGGACATCAACCTCAATATTCTGACTACAGATCCCTGAATGTTCACTAGCAGGATATGAAGGCTATTAAAAATAGTCCTCAACTTACAACCATCTGTTTAACAACAACAACAACAATAACAAAGTTGGAAAGGGACCTTGGAAGTCTTCTAGTCCAACCCCCTGCTCAGGCAGGAAACTCTATACCATTTCAGACAAATGGCTGTCCAGTCTCTTCTTAAAAACGTCCAGTGTTGGAGCATTCTCAACTTCTGGAGGCAGATCGTTCCAATGATTAATTGTTCTAACTGTCAGGAAATTTCTCCTTAGTTCTAGGTTGCTTCTCTCCTTGGTTAGTTTCCATTCAGTACATCAGTACTGCAAAAAGTGACTTATGACCAGTTTTCACGCTTAAGGACCGTAGCGGCAACCCCATGGTGACTTGTCCAAAATTTAGTTGCTTGGCAACTGACATGTATTTATGACAGTTGCAGCATCCCGAGGGGGGCGGTCATACGATCACCGTTGGTAACCTTCCCAGCCAGCTTCCAACAAGCAAAATCAACGGGGAAGCCCGATTCACTTAACGACTGTATGATTCATTTAACAAGTGCAGTGATTCACTTAACAACTGTGGCAAAATAAGGTCCTAAGGCTCAACTGTGGTCGTAAGTCGAGGATTCCCTGTATCGAAGTTGAGATATATTGCTCCTGTCTGTGCGTATGGAAATGCCATATTCCCTAAGCTGCGGTACTACAGGTAGTCCTCGACTTATAACCACAACTGGTAAAACATTGGTTGAGTTTTCCCTCTGGCCGCCAGGGGGCGGAATACAAAAAAAATATCACATCACTGTTTTGTCCTCTCTCTCTCTCTGTATCTCTTTCTCTCTCTCCTCTCTGGTGCCTCTGTTGAGATGAATGTCAGTTTTGCAAGAAGTTTGCAGGCTGCATCCGGTGTTTGCTGCCAGTTACCTGTTTCCATTGTGAAAGTGAGCAGCAGCTGCTGTTGCTGCATCCCAACGTGGAGGGAAGAGACCAAGAAAAAAAGGTATTTTTTCCCCCTTTTCCTTGCTTTTTAACACCTCGCCTCTTTCTTCTTTTCACGAGCTGACTAGCTCCCTCCAAACAGGTTGCAGCATTATTTCAAGAATTTCTGTTCAGAAAACAGAAGGTGATGCAGTTTGAGCATCTGAACGGCTCTTGGAAAGGTTTCTTTGTCATTCGTTAGGATGGAAATCAAAGCATCATCTCCCCTTTTTTTGTAAAAAAAAAAGTTTCTAGTCCTTAAGATGGTCTCAGAAACGGAGCTGTCTCCTGGCGATGGATATCCATCTGCTCCTGTTGTAGCCCGAGAGTTGATTGCTTGCCACGGAAAAGGCTTTTCTTGGTGTTTTATGTAAATATATTGGTGGCAAAATTGGCTTTACCAAACAAAAAAAGGAGATTGAATAGTATTTCTATTAAATAAAGCACAGCTGGCTGTGGAATTCTGGGAGTTGAAGTCCACATGCCTTAAAATTGTCAAGGTTGAGAAACACTGGTCCAAGACTTCTTATATGACAGGTCAGTTCGCATATTATACTAATCCATCATTTTAAGTCACGTTTAGTGAATTGTACACAGGTAGCTGGTTTATGTAATAAGCCACGATAATTCATGGTATTGATCAGATTAGTAGTGCAAGACTATATTTATTATACTCGGGCAATGTTTTACAAACTTCTAAACAGCCATGCATAATTTCCACTCTGTAAAATTGGTAATTTTTTCTTTCCTCTAATATCCTCTAAATCGTTCTCCACTTTTCCTTCTTCCACAAAACATGGGTGCAAATGTAATTAATAGCTGTCTCTCTGGCAAAATATTCCATGCATTTGATATTATAATTTGCCAGTTATGAAAAGAGGGAAAAGTTAGAAGATTTCCATAAAAGGATCTTTGGACCATTGCAGACTTCTAACAATTTTCTATGCTATAACAGCATTTTTAGAGTCCTTTATAGAAATCATTTAACCCTCGTCAAAATACATTGACGCCATAAAAAGCAAAGGAAAAATGGGCCATCAGTTGGAGTGATAGCTGAAGTGTGAGTTATTGGGAAGAGTTATTTAAAAAGCAGCAGCCCATGAGGGGAAAAACCTTTGCCAGCTGTTCCAGCTGCTGATGCAATTGTTGCATCAAGACTGATCTGGTGACATCCAAAGGAGCAACACAAGAAGTCTCATGGGAGCAGAAGGAAAAGAAAAATTTGGTTGCTAAATATTTTCAGTGCTTATGAAGGAAGAACTAAAAGCTCCCTCCTCTAATATCTTTATAGTAAGTTAAAATTTATTAAATATATTTATTTTGTTTTATCATAAAAAATAAATAGAAAATAGAAAAACAAACCAAAAAATACATCCATCACTAACAACGAAAGAGAAAAATGGTGTACAAAAAAGGAGGGAAAACCGAGTAGCAAGTATCAAATAAATTTAAGATTAAATATATTGAATCCACCCTGGCTGGATACTGAAAAAAAAGAGAGAAAACAAGTAAAACTAGACAATTTTATAAGAGACTGGAAGCCGTTTCTGGACTTTCTAAGTGTTAAGTACAAAAACAGATGGTTAACAGAGGGATTTGAAGATTAATGTTTAGCCTAACCTATTGACTGTTCTTTTTTAAAATATATTTACTTGTACATATTGTGATTAGATGTTGGATCGATTCGATAGAAACTCCCTCACTTGGAGTACTTCTTTATTTAATATAGGAGATTTTTGGGGGGGTTAAATAGGGATGGGAAAGCTTGTAACTATTTGTAAACCCACTGTGTAAAGGGAAGAAGAAGTTAAAATTTATAAGCAGCTAGGCCAGTGTGGCGAACCTATGGCACGGGTTGCCAGAGGCGGCACTCGGAGCCCTCTCTGTGGGCACACGTGCCGTTGCCCCAGCCTCGCCTCCGCCCACGACCCCCTCCTCACCAGCAGCCCCTCTGGAGGAGAGTTGCCCCTGAGCGTGACCCACACGGAGCAGCGCAGCCAAGGACATGGCAGCCAGGCAGCGTAAACAAGACTCTGCCCTCACGCCCCAACGTGCACAGTTGATGCTGCGGGGTGCGGGCATAGGGCATGGCTGCCATGGCGCTGCTGGGCTGCTTGGGCGATCTGCGGCGGGCCCTGGAGGTGGTCAGTGGCCCTGCGGGCAGGTGGGGTGGGGGACGGGGTGGGGGTGGGGCAGGGGCAGGGGCTGGGGCAGGGGTGGGGCTAGTTTTTGGGCACTCGGTCTCTAAAAGGTTCACCATCACTGAGCTAGGCCTTGATAGTAAGCTGCTAACATGCAAGAAAGATGGAGAATGCTCACCAAAGCAAAAGGGATCAAAAATGCTTGTTGAAGTGAAACGCCAGATATATTATAGGACAAGGCAACAGCTGGGGAAAAGAGGAACTTGGGGGCAATCTGATCATTGTTACTGGGATAAATGGGCCGATTGCTGCTAAAGAGAGGTAGTTCTTGACTTACAACAGTTCGTTTAGTGGCTGTTCGAAGTTGCAACACTGATAAAAAGTGACTTTTGACCATTTTTCAGATGCTTGGTAACTGACTCATATTTATGACGGTTGCAGTGTCTTGCAAGTCACCAGATCACCTTGTGACCTACAAAGTTAAAGCCGGATTCGCTTAACGGTCGTGCGACTAACTTTAACGGCTGCAGTGATTCACTTAACCAACGTGGCGAGAAAGGCCATAAAATAGGTCAAAATTCACTTAACTGTCTCGCTTAGCAATAGAAATGCTGGGCTCGATTGTGGTTGTAAGTCGAGGACTGCCTGTAATGCTGATGCCAGCTAAGCAATATTAGATGAACTCAGTTAACATGAACAAGGTCTTGAATATCCTAAAAGAGGTTGGCTTAAGGTGGGCTTGTGGAGAATTAACTGTAAAAACTACTGTTGAAGGAATGACTTTAGAATACAATAGAACAGGGGTCTTCAAACTTGGCCCTTTTATGACTTGTGGACTTCAACTCCCAGAATTCCTCAGCCAGGCATGCCTGGCTGAGGAATTCTGGGAGTTGAAGTCCACAAGTCATAAAAGGGCCCAGTTTGAAGACCCCTGATTTAAAAGAAGAGGATTTTCTTAAGCTGGCTCCTGCAAAGACTTGGATACAGCCACACATCTTGATAAGCAGATTGAATTAAAGGGGTCTGTATTGGTGTCAGAAGCCCCTACAAATCTAACCGAGGGGTGCTTCTGGATTGAAAGGATTCATAGGTAGCCCTTGACTTAGGACCACAACTGAACCCAACATTTCTGTTGCTAAGCAAAACATTTGCACACTGGCAGAGGAATTCTGGGAGTTGAAGTCCACAAGTCATAAAAAGGGCCATGTTTGAAGACTCCTGCAATAAAATAACAGAGTTGGAAGGGACCTTGGAGGTCTTCTAGCCCAGGGTTTTTCGACCGGTGGAACGCGTACCACCGGTGGTACATTGGCACCTGGCAGGTGGTACGCAAGCCTGCCTAGCCTGGACAAGGGTAGCTGCAGGGCTGCTGGGGTGAGACAACCCCAGAAGAGAAAGGAGGAGGAGGAGGGCGGAGACAGGAGAGCCTATAAAAGGAGGCAGTTTTGGCGGGAAAGAGAGAGAAAAAAGACTTCAGAGAAAGAGTCAGTAGAGAAAGGGCTTTTCTGAGAGAAGCAATGTGTGAGGCAGACGGCAAAGGCTTTTGGGCAGGTGTGTGTGTGTGAGGCAAAGGCTTTTGGGTAGGTGTGTGTGTGTGAGGCAAAGGCTTTTGGGTAGGTGTGTGTGTGAGGCAGAGAGGAAAGGCTTTTGGGAAGGTGTGTGTGTGAGAGGCAGAGAGGAAAGGCTTTTAGGCAGGTGTGTGAGGCAGAGAGGAAAGGCTTTGGGGCAGGTGTGTGTGAGGCAAAGGCTTTGGGGCAGGTGTGTGTGAGGCAAAGGCTTTTGGGCAGGTGTGTGTGTGAGGCAGAGAGGAAAGGCTTTTGGGCAAGTGTGTGAGAGAGGCAGAAAGGAAAGGCTTTGGGGCTGGTGTTTGTGTGAGGCAGAGAGGAA
>NW_015387451.1:62662-76001 GCF_001527695.2 Protobothrops mucrosquamatus | reverse complement strand
GAGAGGAAAGGCTTTGGGGCAGGTGTGTGTGAGGCAGAGAGGAAAGGCTTTTGGGCAGGTGTGTGTATGTGTGAGGCAGAGAGGAAAGGCTTTTGGGTAGTGTGAGAGGCAGAGAGGAAAGGCTTTTGGGCAGGTGTGTGTGTGAGAGGCAGAGAGGAAAGGCTTTTAGGCAGGTATGTGTGAGGCAGAGAGGAAAGGCTTTTAGGCAGGTGTGTGAGGCAGAGAGGAAAGGCTTTGGGGCAGGTGTATGTGTGAGGCAGAGAGGAAAGGCTTTGGGGTCGTGTGAGAGGCAGAGAAGAAAGGCTTTGGGGCATGTGTATGTGAGGCAGAGAGGAAAGGCTTTGGGGTAGTGTGAGAGGCAGAGAAGAAAGGCTTTTGGGCAGGTGTGTGTGTGAGGCTGAGAGGAAAGGCTTTGGGGCAGGTGTGTGTGAGGCAGAGAGGAAAGGCTTTTGGGCAGGTGTGTGTATGTGTGAGGCAGAGAGGAAAAGCTTTTGGGTAGTGTGAGAGGCAGAGAGGAAAGGCTTTTGGGCAGGTGTGTGTGTGAGAGGCAGAGAGGAAAGGCTTTTAGGCAGGTGTGTGTGAGGCAGAGAGGCAAGGCTTTTGGGGAGGTGTCTGTGTGAGAGAGGGTCTTTTGCAAGCGAAGGGTGAGGAGAAAGAGAGAGGAAGCAGGGCCGACCAGCCACCTGACCATTAAGGTAGTGGTGCATATTAATAAATATTGAGAAATTCATCATACATTTGTCAGTGTAAAGAGAAATTCAGCAAAGGAACCGCCATCGAAAAAATTACTTTTTTCCGTTTTTTTTTACAGTTTGTAACATTTTATTAGATTGTAGAATAAAATACTAAAAATACAAAAGCAAATAGTAGGACACAGTGGGGAGGAAAAAGGGGAAAAAAGTGAGGGGGGGAAGGGAAAAATAAAAGAAAAGGCATTGACTTCTGACTTCCTCTGTTGCGGTAGGAGGAAGCATTAACATTGAACCTCAACTTTTTACTTTTCCATAATATTATAAACTAGCCATTTCTACAACAACAAATGAATCTAACCAGTAAAACCCAAAATCCCTCCCTTTTTTTTAATCATCAAGTTTTTATCTTGCTAAGCATTGGTACTCAAATATTGTCATGTTCTAAAAGTGGTACAATCTGTGCAAAAGTTGAAAAGCCCTGTTCTAGTCCGACCCCCTGCTCAGGCAGGAAAACCTGTACCATTTCAGACAAATGGTTGTCCATTTATCTTCTTAAAAACTTCCAGTGTTGGAGCATTCCCAACTTCTGGAGGCAGGTTGTTCCACTGATGAATTGTTCTGTCAGGAAATTTCTCCTCAGTTCTAGGTTGCTTCTCTCCTTGGTTAGTTTCCATCCGTTGTTTCTTGTCCTGCCCTCAGATGCTTTGAAGAATAGCTTGACTCCCTCTTCTTTGTGGAAAGGCCTTTTGGGAGGCCTGTTTTGGGGGAAAGGTCTATTGGGAGTGATCCCCCTGTGTCCTTTTCCTGCGCAGAATAAATTCTTTGCAATCTCCACCTCGGTGTGTGTTTCATTGGGCGTGGCACACCAGGTGTGAGCCCTTGCTTTCTAGGGCAACGTTTAAAAGAAAAAGCCAGCTCCTCGTCTATTTGGTGAGTTAATGACACAGGACGAATCCCTGCTAAATCTGGAGAAAAGCCAAACTAATCCTTTTTTTCTTTTTTCTGCAGGATCCAATCTGAGTCGATCACCAAACGTTTATTCTTCCAAGCTTTTGGGCTTGGGCTAGAGTTCATCATCAGGGAACTTCTCTGTCTCCAGAATATGCGCAGTGGGCTGTTCTACGCATTCGTCTACACCAGGGGTGTCAAACTCAGTTTCATTGAGGGTCACATCAGCATTGCGGTTGCCCTGGGGTGGGTGTGGCCTACTGGGTGGGCGTGGATGGAGTGGGTGTGGCCTATTGGGTGGGCATGGCCAGCTCTACATCATTCGTGTCAAGGGTGCCTGTAGGGGCCTGGGCAGGAGTGGGACAGATGTGAGGGTCTCTGGCAGAAGGGGGTGGGACCAGGGCAAGCGCCAAGGCGTGGTCCACTGGAAGAGCCTGCCGAAACCCCTCCCCCAGAGCCCATCAAGCCGGATATGTGAAGTAGGCGAGGGCCATTTGCTGGCCACTTCCAGGCGATGGTGCATTTCTTCATTCCTCACAAAGGGTGACACCTCCCCAGCATGCACCCAGGGGATGGGGCCGACGCGGCAGAGGCTGGTTCCTCACTGTTTCCAGACGGCCTTGTGGAGCTAAGACTGAATGCATTTCAGCACAGATGGCCACCACAAAATTGTACATTGGCTCCCAGCCGGCCTGGGCCAGAGTCAAGGCAGCGGGGGCCGTTCCCTCACTCTTTCCAGGATGGCTTCGCGGGGCCACATGAAACCACATGTGTTTGACATGTCTGGTTTACACCCTAATCAACAACTAAAAGCTATACACAACCGGGATCTATATAAATACAACGCGTAGAACCGCCCAGAGTGCTTATTCTGGAGAGCGAAAGTTCCCTGATGATGGGCTACAGCACAAGCCCAAAAGCTTGGAAGGATAAACCTTTCGTGACCGACTCAGATTGGATCCTGCAGAAAAAGGGAAGCAGGATTAATTTGGCCTTTATCTAGATTTAGCAGGAATTCATCCTGTGTTCTTAACACTGAAAGCTTGGAAGAATAAACCTTTGGTCCCGGTGACCAACCAACTCAGATTGGATACTGCAAGATTATCCTGAGACACATATATTGACTTTCTTTTTCTTTTTTTCTAACAGTGATTCATCTTCCCTTGATCTCAACTTCACCTCTTGAATTTTACAGCTCTTGATCTCCATATCTTCGTCTCCTTTACAGGTATTTCATAGCACTGTGACTCTGGGGGAAAAATGTGGTCCAGGAGAGGAAAAGAAATGGGGTGGGGGCTGGAGTAGCATCTTGAGACTTCCTGGCAAATTTCTGAAAAGTAGAATCCGAAACCCCATTTTTTAAGGGAGGCAAAATCATCACTGTTTTCTGTGTCTTCCATTGTTCAAGCAAAATAGTCAGGGGGGCATGATCCAAGGCACCAGAGCAGAAGGAATGAGCTGCTTCTATTTAAGTCCGATCAGTTGATTCCAGTTCCTCCCAGGAATCACCTGACCACTCTCATCGCCACACTGATTATTATTATTACTATTAATAATGATAATAATAATAATAATAATAATAATAATAATAATAATAATAATAATAATAATAATAATAATAATAATAATAAAAGTTGGAAGGGACCTTGGAGGTCATCTAGTCCAACCCCCTGCTCAGGCAGGAAACCCTATCCCAGGGGTGTCAAACTGCTGGCCCATGGGCCAGACGTGTCATCCCAAAACCGCACCCACCCCATTGCCGGCAATGGAGAAAAAGCTCCGATACGTCGCACGACGTCACGTGACGTCGCGAGTTTGACATGCCTGCCCTATACCATTTCGGACAAACGGCTGTCCAGTCTCTTCTTAAAAACTTCCAGTGTTGGAGCATTCACTGCTTCTGGAGGCAGGTTGTTTCACTGGTTAATTGTTCTCACTGTCAGGAAGTTTCTCCTTAGTTCTAGGTTGCTTCTCTCCTTGATTAGTTTCAAGATTGATCAAGCAAGTTAGATTGTACAGTATTGACAGCAAAAGAATTGCCCAGTAAAAGGGGAAATCTTTATTTTAACACTGCAACAGTGAAAGAGAACTTAAGGCTGCCTCTGGAGACCAGACATCATAGCCAAAAAAGCCAACACAATCCTAGGCTGCATTAACAGAGGGATAGAATCAAGATCACATGAAGTGTTAATACCACTTTACAATGCCTTGGTAAGGCCACACTTGGAATACTGCATCCAGTTTTGGTCACCACGATGTAAAAAAGATGCTGAGACTCTAGAAAGAGTACAGAGAAAAGCAGCAAAGATGGTTAGAGGTCTGGTGGCTAAAACATATAAGGAACAGTTGCTGGAATTGGATATGTCTAGTTTAATGAAAAGAAAGACTGGTGGCGACATGATAGCAGTGTTCCCATATTTAAGGGACTGCCACAAAGAAGTGAAACTATTCTCCAAAGCGCCTGAAGGCAGGACAAGGAGGAATGGATGGAAACTAATCAAGGAGAGAAGCAACCTAGAAATTACGAGAAATGTCTGAAATTTCCTGAAGTTAGAGTTAGTGAAAGTGAGTTGCTTCCAGAAGCTGTGGGTGCTCCATCAGTGGAAGCTTTTAAGAAGAGACTGGACAGCCATTTGTCTGGAATGGTATAGGATTTCCTGTCTGAGCAGGGGGTTGGACTAGAAGACCTCCAAGGTCCCTTCCAACTCTGTTATTCTGTTATAGGGATATGGCAAAACAAAAATAGATTGCTGGAGCACGTTGCGTGTCAGCTGCAAGCAAAAAGCAGTCTTCAAATGGCTTGTTGAGTTGCAGGCATTATCCACACAAACCTGGATATTTTAATATCTTATATACCAAATGGAGTAAAGACCCTGAAAGAGGTCCCCCGGGTTGATATTTAATTCTTCACAAGCTAAGATTCAGGGTTTCCTTTTAAAATAATTGTTTTTAAGAACAGAATTCAGTTGGAGTGTGCAAAAGATCTTTTAATCTTTTCACGTTTCGTCCCAGATCTTCAAGTGCTGCAAGATAATGTGAAAAAGAGCGGAAAAATGAAACTCCCTTATTTAAGGAAAAGTGAGGATTTGCTGGTAAGACTGATGGCAGCGTTGTGAGTTTTTATCTCCTTTGAATTTTTACACCCTTCTCGCTGCCCTGAGAAATGCCCGTTGGTCCAAAATTTGCTATGAGGTGGATAAAAACCAATTTGGGGGTCATAGAATAGCCATGTTGATACAGAAGTGAGATAGATAAGATAGGTATCCAGAACACTAGATGTTGGGGAAAATTGTGACAAAGGGAACTGGGGTCATTTAAAAATTTGGAAATGATAAATATTAAACGTTTAATTTAAATATCAACGCAAAATTAAAGCTGGGAAAATTCATAAGGTTATTGATGGTCCAAAAGATGGAATGTTAAAATAAATAAGACATATACAATTATTGCTAAATGTAAGAAAGCTATTAAGTAGCTGATGGATAGAATAAGAAGTATACTAATTTAAACAAGAGACAGTATGTATTAAGGGAAAAAAGAGAGGAAATATTGGCTGTAATAGTTGGAGATTTGTATTAATACTATTTGTATGTAATGGAATTATTGTAACTCAGACACCACGTTGCTTTTCAAAGATATAATTGTAACATTGGAAAATTAATAAAAAGTTTAAAAAAAAAAAAAAAAAAAAAGATGGGGCCTGGAGGGGCCAGTACAGATAGTCCTCGACTCGCAAACGAGCAGGACTGGAAAATTCATAGCTAAGCAGTACGGTCGTTAAGGGAAACATCCCTTAAATGAAGTGAAGCATCCCTTTTAACAACCTTTTAAATTTGTTTAATTCGTTTATAGGTCAAATTTAGAAACTCATTCAAAGAGCAACTCGTTTTGGCCGCCGTAATTGAGTCGTTAAGCGGGACTGTCACATAATCACAATTTACGACCTTCCCTGTGGGACTTCCTTGCATTGATTGTGCTTGTCACTGGAAAGGTCGCAAATGGCAGTCGTGTGACTCCAGGACACGGCAACTGTTGTTAAGTCCACACCGTTTGCCAAGTGTGGGAATCGCAGTCACAGGACAGGGACCAAGGACTGGCCCTGTGTCACTTTTTTCAGACTGGTGTAACTTTAAACATTCACTAAACAAACGGTCGTAAGTCGAGGACTGCCAGTCCTGATCTCTGGCCCACCCAAAGGGGTTTGACACAAACTGAGTCCAACGTTTCTGTTGCTAAGCGAGACATTTGTAAAGTGAGCTTTGCCCCATTTTACGATCTTTCTCACCCACAGTTGTTAAGTGAATTGCTGCAGTTGTTGAGATAGTCACAGGGCTGTTAAGTGGTTTCCCCCTTGACTTTGCTTGTCAGAAGGTCGCAAAAGGAGATCACATAACCCTGGGACACTGCGACCGTCATAAATAAGGACGTTTTTTAAGTGTGAATAACAATCATGTCCCTTGTAAGCTGAGGACTACCTGTATCAGTTGGCCCAAGATAGGAAGAGGAGGTCCTTGTGTTAGGGCAAGGGTCCCCAACCCCCCCGTCCGTGGACCGGCACCGTGCCACAGCACGCCAGCAACCGGGCCACACAAGCAAGCAAAGCCCTACCCGCGGGATACACAAAACGACGCACCTTCCGGTCTGCGGAAAAACCTCTCTCCGCAGAACAGGTCCCTGGCACCCAAAAAGTTGGGGACCTCTGTGATAGGGGACTTCAGCCTTTCAAGATCAAACCCAGAAAGATTTTGAAACCTTAAAGCAGAGGTCCCCAACCTATAGGCCGTGGCCCACTACCAGGCCGTGGCCTCTTGGCCACCGGGCTGCACGAGTGGCTGGCCACTGTGTGCGCGCATGTGCACGCTCTCCTCCCCCTTGCGCCAGTGCTAGCCAAGCCGCAAGCTGCGCGCTGGGAGCTAGCCGAGCCGCGAGCCGGCGCTAGCAGCCCCATTTGCAGAACATGCATGCTCATGGCCCTGTTAACGCACACGTGCATGCAGCCACATTTGCATGTGTGTGCGCATGCGCGCATAAAGGTGCCTGCCCCTCCCTTTCCCACTGGGCCGCTAACCCAGAAAGGTTGGCAACCCTTGCCTTAAAGGCAGTAAGAAGGGACAATCCTGTTTGTTCTGGGTCACGATTTTCGGACCGGATTCAGTGTGTTGTACAATCATTCATTTGTGTAGCGCTATTCAGGTCGTCCTTGGCTTATGACTGGTCGCTTAGCAACCATTTGAAGTTACAGCAGACCACTAACCCTCCCAAAGTACTTACAACCCAGTTCCACAGCCTGGTCATGTGACTGCATTTCGGGTGCTCGGCAACCAGACTGTGTTTACGGCCATTTGAAGCATCCTCTTGCAGTTACTTTCTCTTTTTTTTTTCTTTGAACTTTTTTCTTTTGAACCCCTTCACTAAGGACCCTCAGCTTATTTTACCTCCCTCCCTCAACCTAGGAAGCCTAGCTGAGAGTGTGAATCTCGACCAGCTTTTTGGATGTTTGACTAGGCCAGGGGTAGGCCACCTGGGCTCTTTTATGACTCGTGAACTTCAACTCCCAGAATTCCTGAGCCAGCCTGGCTCAGCTTGGAAACCTCTCCCTTTCCCCTCAGCATGGCCAGCTCAGGAATTCTGGGAGTTGAAGTCCATGCGTCATAAAAGAGCCCAGGTGGCCCACCCCTGGACTAGGGTGACGTAATGTTCTGCCGTTGTGACCTTGCAGAGAAAAACGGAATCGGAGCGGGAGAATATTGTCTGGGAATGGAAGGACCTGCAAAGGTTTCTCCGGGATCAAGAGGAGCTCTTGTTAAGGCAGTTGGAAGAGCTGGAGAAGGAGATCATCACGAGGAGAGACGAGAACCTTTCAAGAAACGGGCATGGCAGAGCCAGCCGGGGGAAAGGAGAAAAGGAGCCCCTCTCCAAGGTGGGAGACTGAGACCCTCGCTTCGAAAAATGAAATGTGATTCTTTGGGGCCTCCTTTATTTTCAATAATAATAATAATAATAATAATAATAATAATAATAATAATAATAATAATAATAATAATAAAGTTGGAAGGGACCTTGGAGGTCATCTAGTCCAACCCCCTGCTCAGGCAGAAAACCCTATACCATTTCAGACTTGAAAAGATCCATCTGATGCTTCTCAACGTACATGGGTTGTCCTCAACGTACGACCACAGTTGAGCCCCAAATTTACGTTACTAAGCAAGACAGCTGTTAAAGTGAGTTTTGCCCCATTTTACGACCTTTCTCGCCACAGGTGTTAAGTGAATCACTGCAGTTGTTAGTCACACGGTCGTCAAGTGAACCTGATTTCCCCATTGACTTTGCTGATCAGAAGGTGGTTTGTGTGACCTCACGACACTGCAACCGTCGTAAATGTGAGTCAGTGGCCAAGCGTCTGCATTTTGATCACGCGACCCTGCGGATGCCGCCGCGGTTGTAAGTGTGAAAAAGAGCCTTAAGTCACCTTTTTTCGGTGCCGTTGTGACTTTGAACGGTCACTAAATGAACCGTTGTAAGTCGACGACTACCCTGTACCACATTACTCCACCTCTTTGCTGAGAGCAAGCCAACATAGCTGCAAGTTCCATTGCTGATCCCCGCCATTTTTTTTCAGTGCTGTTGTAACTTGGAACAGTCACTAAAGGAATAATTGTAAATTGAGGACTGCTTGTAATAATAATAATAATAATAATAATAATAATAATAATAATAATAATAAAGTTGGAAGGGACCTTGGAGGTCATCGAGTCCAACCCCCTGCTCAGGCAGGAACCCTACACCATTTCAGACAAATGGCTGTCCAGTCTCTTCTTAAAAACTTCTAGTGTTGGAGGATTCACCGCTTCTGGAGGCAGGTTGTTCCACTGGTTAATTGTTCTCACTGTCAGGAAGTTTCTCCTTAGTTCTAGGTTGCTTCTCTCCTTGATCAGTTTCCATCCGTTGCTTCTTGTCCTGCCTTCAGGTGCTTTGGAGAATAGCTTGACTCCCTCTTCTTTGGGGCAGCCCCTGAGATATTGGAACACTGCTATCATGTCCCCCCTCGTCCTTCTCTTCCTTAAACTAGACATACCCAATTCCAGCAGCCGTTCCTTATATGTTTTAGCCTCCAATCCCCTGACCATCTTTGTCGCTCTTATCTGTACTCTTTCTAGAGTCTCAGCATCTTTTTTACATCGTGGTGACCAAAACTGGATGCAGTATTCCAAGTGTGGCCTTACCAAGGCCTTGTAAAGTGGTATTAACACTTCACGTGATCTTGATTCTATCCCTCTGTTAATACAGCCTAGCACTGTGTTGGCTTTTTTGGCAGCTGCAGCACACTGCTAGCTCATATTTAAGTGATTGTCCACTTGTAACCCTGGGCTAGTTATAAAAATGCCTCCTTCAAAATAATTCTTCAGAGGCATCATTTAGCCCAGGGGTCCCCAACCCCCCGGGTCCATGGACCAGTACCGGACCGCAGCATGCCAGCAACCGGTCTGCATGTCATGGTTCCGACAGAAGAAACTCTTCAAAGAACTTTGAGGCATTGTTTTCCTTAAAGAATCTATATGGGAGTAGCATAGCTTTGGCACTAACATAGTTGAAGCCAAAATCTGGATTCCCCTCCCCTGAGCACATAGTATCAAAGCACAATTCCCTCCTCCAATTAACAGTCATAATTCACATTCCCCAATTAGTTTGAAATGCAGGCTTTCCCTCCTGTTCTGCTACCTGCAAATTCTTATCACCTCTTATTTCACACACTAGTACAATATTGTTCTGTCTAACTAACTAACTCCCACCACATTCCGCCTCCTCCCCCAGCATCATCTAATTCTAAGAGTAAAGCATGAGAAAGAAAAAGGTTGCATCTTCATATGCTGTCAAAGCAAGAACATCCAATGTTAGCAACGTTGACACCGCACAAACAAGCAAAACCCCATCTGCAGGATGCAGGCAGCACACAAAATCACGCCCTCTCCGGTCCGTGGAAAAACCTCTCTCCACGGAACCAGTCCCTGGTGCCCAAAAGGTCGGGGGCCTCTGATTGAGCCAACTGTATCTGACTTCAAATCCCTACATAGAGTCAAGCTGATTCTTGCAGTATCCCCATGGTCACGTGATTTACATTCGGATGCTTGGCCACTGACTCCTATTTATGACGGTTGCAGTGTCTCTGGGGTCACGTGATCCCCTTTTGCAGCCTTCTGACAAGCCAAGTCCATGAGGAAGCCAGATTCAACGAACAATCGTGTTGTTCCTAACTCCGTGGTGGCGAACCTATGGCACGTGTGCCACAGGTGGCACTCAGAGCCCTCTCTGTGGGCACTCGCGCCGTCGCCCCAGTCCTAGGCCTTCAGCCGGGTTTTATAAAACCTTTTCGCTTTAGGCCTCTGCCGCCATGTGCAAAAAAAAAAAAAGGTTCAATCAATCAGTCAATTTCAACTTTTCTCGGGGAAAAAAAAGATCTTGCAAAGTTGGAATTGATTGATTGAACTCTTTAGTCCCACCCAGTCTGCCATTACCACCGCAGCCACGCCCACCCAGTGGGCCACACCCACCCAGTGGGCCACGCCCACCCAATGGGCCACACCCGCCCGGCACCCAACGATACATAAGTGGGTTTTGGGTTGCAGTTTGGGCACTCGGTCTCTAAAAGGTTCGCCATCACTGTCCTAACTTAACAACTGCAGTGATTCACTTAACCCCTGTGGCATGAAAGGTCGCAAGGCTCAATTGTGGTCGTAAGTCAAGGACCACCTCTATAGGTCTACTAATCAAAATGAGTTTGATGGAGCATTTGTCAGGAAAGTATTTTGAAAATTATTGGATTATTTAATAATAATAATAATAATAAAGTTGGAAGGGACCTTGGAGGTCATCTAATCCAACCCCCTGCTCAGGCAGGAAACCCTATACCATTTCAGACAAATGGCTGTTCAGTCTCTTCTTAAAAACTTCCAGTGTTGGAGGCAGGTTGTTCCACTGTTTAATTTCATTAATTATGGGAATAATTAATCATATTTCTCTGTTGTTGCTCTAATGAAAACTAGTCCTATGTTTGTATCAAATATTCACTTTTACTTAAGGGGAAAATGATTAATGCCGTTCAGTAATTTTTTATGGGGAAATGGTTACAGAAATAAAGGATCTTAAATTGTTCCCAGAAAACATTCACGCCTGATACATTTTTCTTCTCTTTTCTTTTTTTGCTGCAGAATCTCAGAAGAGCAACCAAGGGGTATGTTTATATCATTGTCAATGTGTTGTATTCATTGGGTTCACCTGTGGAAGGATTCCTTAACTCTTCTGCTGTGTAATTGGCATTGATTTATAACGGTCTGCTTTAACTGTATTTTTCTTGTTTTGTCTTGTATTGTTAGCTTAGCAGCCTGGAGATCATTTGCTTTGGATAGGCAATGATGTAAATTTCATAAATCAAATCAAATAAGTAAACAAGGATTAGAGGAAGGCAAGAAGGCTGAAAAAATATTCAGCATCAAATGCTGTCCAGAGTCTTTGCTCTGAATGGGCAGCCATTTTTAATCATACAAACAAACAAATTGGTGTTGCCTGAGGGAAGGAAGAACACACGATTGTCAGAGTAATTCCTGCAATCAATATTAAAAGTTTATTTTAACAGAACAGAATAACAGAGTTGGAAGGGACCTTGGAGGTCTTCTAGTCCAACCCCCTGCTCAGGAAGGGAAACCCTATACCTGTGGTGGCGAACCTATGGCACGGGTGCCAGAGATGGCACTCAGAGCCCTCTCTGTGGGCACGCGCGCCGTCGCCCCAGTCTTAGGTCTTCAGCTGGGTTTTATAAAACCTTTTCACTTTAGGCCTCCGCCACCGTGTGCAAAAAAAAAAAAAAAAAGGTTCAATCAGTCAATTAAAAAAGATCTTGCAAAGTTGGAATTGATTGATTGAACTTTTTAGTCCCACCCAGTCTGCCATTACCACCGCGGCCATGCCCACCCAATGGGCCACGCCCACCCAATTGGCCACACCCACCCGGCACTCGACGATGCATAAGTGGGTTTTGGGTTGCAGTTTGGGCACTTGGTCTCTAAAAAGTTTGCCATCACTGCCCTATACCATTTCAGACAAATGGTTGTCCAGTCTCTTCTTTAAAACTTCCAGTGTTGGAGCATTCACAACTTCTGGAGGCCGGTTGTTCCGCTGATTAATTGCTCCAAATGTCAGGAAATTTCTCCTTAGTTCCAGGTTGCTTCTCTCTTTGATTAGCTTCCATCCGTTGCTTCTTGTCCTGCCTTCGCTATTAACTTTCATCCTTCTAAGAAGCATTAAATAAACCTAATGACCTGTATACAGGCCTTCTTCAACTTATGACCACAATTGAGCCAAAAATGTCTGTTGCTAAGCGAGACAGTTGTTAAGTTAATTTGTCCCATTAAACAACCTTTCTCACTACAGTTGGTTAAGTGAACCCCTGCAACTGTTAAGTTAGTAACCCGGTTGTTAAGTGAATCTGGCTTCCCCATTGACTTTGCTTGTCAGAAGGTCAGTAAAGACGATACAGTGACCTGCAAGCGTCATAAATATGAATCCGTTGTTAAAAACATCTAAACCCTGATCACATGACCATGGAGGTGCTACAATGATCATAAGGGTGAAAAACAGTCATAAGCAATGGTGGGATTCAACCCGTTCGGCAGAACCGATAGCTAAATTTTGTTGAGTTCGGAGAACCGGCTGAATGCACGCTGCTTCCAGAACTCCGTTCTAGGCCTCGGAGGCCTGGAGGAAGCCTCCCAGGCTTAGAACGGCCCACCGGAGATGCGTGGATGCCACTTCCGGAAGTCCGTTCTAGGCCTCGGAGGCCTGGAGGAAGCCTCCCAGGCTTAGAACGGCCCCCCGGAAATGCGTGGATGCCACTTCTGGAAGTCCGTTCTAGGCCTCGGAGGCCCAAGCCTGCATCCACGCAGAGAACTGGTTGTTCAGGTATTTGAATCCCACCACTGATCATAAGTCACTGTTTTCAGTGCCGTTGTAAACTGAATGGTCACTAAACGAATGGTGGTTAAATCTGTGAGTAGCTACATCCCTTTGGGAAAAAGCTTCATGCTTGCATGTGGAGGGTTACTGTGTGATGAATCCAGTATAGGAGGGATTTGAGTTTATTAGAGAGAGGGAGTCAAAATCAGCACAGGTGGTCCTCAACTTGCGACCACCGCTGACACCCAACATTTCTGTTGCTAAGGGAGACATATGTTAAGGGAGTTTTGACCCATTTTGTGACCTTTCTTGCCACCGTTGTTAAGTGAAGCATTGCAATTGTTAAGTTAGTAACACGGTTGTTAAGTGAATCTGGCTTTTCCCCACTGGCTTTGCTAATCAGAAGATCCCGGGACATGGCAACCGTCACAAGTCTGAGTCGGTTGCCAAGCGTCTGAATTTTGATCCCGGGCATGCTGCAAAGGTCATAAGTATGAAAAACGGTTGTAACTCACTTTTTTCAGTGATGTAGCATCGAACGGTCACTGAGGGAACGGTTGTAAGTGGAGGACTAGCTGTATAAGAGCTTGGAAATCAGACAAGGACTCTAAAAGGCCCACACGTCTTTCCCCCCCCCCCCTTCATCAGCAGGAAGAATCGGCTGCATTTTAAGTGGAAGAGAGATTTCAAGGAGCTGGAGTACAGGTTCAACCGTTTTTCGAGAAAGAGGATTGAACTAAAAGAGGTTTTAT
>NW_015387451.1:53222-62562 GCF_001527695.2 Protobothrops mucrosquamatus | reverse complement strand
CATCGCCCCAGTCCTAGGCCTCCAGATGGGTTTTATTAAACCTTTTTGCTTTAGGCCTCCACGGCCGTGTGCAAAAAAAAAAGGTTCAATCAATCAATTTCTTGCGGGGAAAAAAAGATCTCGCGAAGTTGGAATTGATTGATTGAACTTTTTAGTCCCACCCAGTCTGCCGTTACCACCACAGCTATGCCCACCCAATGGGCCACACCCACCTGGCACCCGACAATACTTAAGTGGGTTTTGGGTTGCAGTTTGGGCACTCGGTCTCTAATAGGTTCGCCATCACTGCTCTAGCCTCTTCTTTAAAATCTCCAGTGATGGAGCGCCCACAATTTCTGGAGGCAAAGCTGTTCCACTGGTTGATTGTCCTCACTGTCAGGAAGTTTCTCCTTAATTCCAGGTTGCTTCTCTCCTGGATCAGTTTCCAACCAGTGTTTCTCGTCCTGCCCTCTGGGGCTCTGGTGAACAAAGTGATCCCCTCTTCTTGGTGGCAGCCCCTCAGATACTGGAACGCTGCTATCATGTCTCCCCTATTTCTTCTTTTCTCTAGACTAGCCAAACCCAAGTCCTGTAGCCGTTCTTCGTATGTTGTAGTCTCCAGGCCTTGGATCATCTTCGTTGCTTTTCTCTGAATTTTGTCCAAACTCTCAACATCTTTTTTGTGATAGGGTGACCAAAATTGGTTGCAGTATTCCAGGTGTGGTCTTACTAGGGATTTTATAAAGCGGTACTAATACCTCGCGTGATCTTGATTCTATGCCTTTGTTTATACAACCCAGGATTGCATTAGCTTTTTTGGGTAGTGAGGAAGAGGGCTGGACTAAGAGTGGGGAGGCCCAGGCTCTGGTTCCCCCCTCAACCATTAAAACTGCAAGGGGGATTAGGGCTGGTTCCCCCATCTAAGCCCAGGAGCACTGGCACTGCAGCTAGTCCTCGGCGTACGACCACAACTGAGCCCAAACTTTCTGTTGTTAAGGATGTTTTGCTCCATTTTTACCACCTTTCTTTGCATAGTTATTAAGTGACTCACTGCAGGTTGTTAAATTAGTAACACGGTTGTTAAGCGTATCCAGCTTCCCCATTGACTTGGCTGGTCAGAAGGTTGCAAAACGGGACGACGTGACCCCGGGACACTGTAAGCGTCACAAGTACGAGTCAGTTGCCAAGCGTCTGAATTTTGATCACGTGAACATGGGGATGCTGCAACGGTCGTTAAGTGTGAAAAACGCTCATAAGTCATTTTTTCAGTGCCGTTGTAACAGGGGTAGGCCACCTCGGCTCTTTTATGACTTGTGGACTTCAACTCCCAGAATTCCTGAGCCAGCCGTGCTGAGGGGAAAGGGAGAGGTTTCCAAGCTGAGCCATGCTGGCTCAGGAATTCTGGGAATTGAAGTCCACAAGTCATGAGGGGGCCATAGTTCCCTCATGCTGGCTCAGGAATTCTGGGAGTTGAAGTCCGCAAGTTATGAAGGGGCCATAGTTCCCCCATGCTGGCTCAGGAATTCTGGGAGTTGAAGTCCGCAAGTTATGAAGGGGCCATAGTTCCCCCATGCTGGCTCAGGAATTCTGGGAGTTGAAGTCCACAAGTCATAAAAGAGCCAAGGTTGTCTAACCCTGAAGTAAACTATAAAATAACAGTTGGAGGTCATCTAGTCCAATGTCCTTCTCGAACGGGAGACAATGTTGTGTAGTTCAGCTAGTCCAGGGGTAGGCAACCTTGGCTCTTTTATGACTCGTGGACTTCAACTCCCAGAATTCCTGAGCCAGCCATGCTGAGGGGAAAGGGAGAGGTTTCCAAGCTGAGCCATGCTGGCTCAGGAATTCCGGGAGTTGAAGTCCACGAGTCATAAAAGAGCCAAGGTGGCCTACCCCTGCGTTGTAACTTTGAACGACTGTTGTAAGTCGAGGGCTACCTGTAAACCCTTATAAGCTCAAATTGGGGGTGATGGGATTCTGATCTCTCTCCTCTCATCTTTCTCCCCTTTCAGAATTGCTGAAGTTGGAAATGGAGGAAGAGGCAGACACATATGTTTTACCTGGTAAAACCATATGAACCTACTTTTAAATATATATATTTATATATTTCTTGTCATGATTTTGCTGGTATAGGCAGGTCAGAAAGTGAAAAGCACCAGAAAAGTTCTTCCCCCCCCCAAAAAAAAACACCAACATGCAAGGCTGAACATTTCAGAGCCAGTTTTTTCTTTTGGTGTAATCAAAACCTTCTAGAACTTGAAATAATAATAATAACTTTCTAATTGTAGATTTAATTTGGAGATTTGCTCATTTATATTGTCTAAATTATTTTTAGTCTCATGATTTCTTTTTATGTCCTCTTTGCATTCAACAATTGTTTGGTGAATTAGTTGTAGCATAGAATATATTTCTTTCTGAAAGGTATTTTTTTTTCTTGAGGTATGTTCTAGTATAACCAGTCTCAGTAAGAGTAGATCAAAGTTCCCTTTAGTTTAATAATAATAATAATAATAATAATAATAATAATAATAATAATAATAATAATAATAATAATAATAATAATAATAATAATAATAATAATAATAATAATAAAGTTGGAAGGGACCTTGGAGGTCATCAAGTCCAACCCCCTGCTCAGGCAGGAAACCCTATACCATTTCAGACAAATGGCTGTCCAGTTTCTTCTTTAAAACTTCCAGTGTTGGAGCATTCACCGCTTCTGGAGGCAGGTTGTTCCACTGGTTAATTGTTCTAACTGTCAGGAAGTTTCTCCTTAGTTCTAGGTCGCTTCTCTCCTTGATTAGTTTCAATCCGTTGCTTCTTGTCCTGCCTTCAGGTGCTTTGGAGAATAGCTTGACTCCCTCTTCTTTGTGGCAGCCCCTGAGATATTGGAACACTGCTATCATGTTCCCCCTCGTCCTTCTCTTTATTAAACTAGACATTCCCAATTCCAGCCACCGTTCCTCATATGTTTTAGCCTCCAGTCCCCTAATCATTTGTGCCATTCCAGATACGGCTTGGCTTAGATGAAGCATCTATAAACCTTTCTGTGTCATAAATCTTCTTGAGAATCTGGTAAAATTTGAGGCCCTCTCCTCAGAGAAAATATATTTAAAGGCATAAAGTAAAATAACACAGGCTTACATTGTGTTACAAAGGAGACCAATTATGCTCAAACCAGTTATCGAAATATTTAAGTATCTTAAGTATTTAATGGGTTCTACGAATCGATCAGTTCCATAGGAAACCAAAACCAAGAAGGTAAATAATTCTAGACCGTGAGATTTATTGGAGCTAAACATTTTTAGAGACCAGGAGCAATTAATTTTACTTTGTTGCCTACATCTCTTATCAAATGAAAGGCTAAATTTCAGACAGAGCTTACTGAAAAATAAAGTTGGAATTATTTTTTTTTATGTCAGCGGTTCTCAGCCTTAGCAGCTTTCATATGGGTGGACTTCAATTCCCAGAATTCCTCAGGTGACAATGGAATTCTGGGAGTTGAAGTCTACCCATCTTAAAGTTGCCTGATTGAGAAACGCTGCTTTGGGTGGAAAGTTGAGAGGATGGTGTTTTCATTCACTTTCATTTCCTGCTATATCATTCCTTTTCGCCCGGACTGTTTCTTCTATGATTTTTTTCCCCCCATTTCCTCATCTCCCCCCTCCGCTCCCCCTCTCCCACCAATCTGCAAGTATCTGACTTTTTCTTCTAATTTTATCTCTTCTACCCCTGTGTTGCAACAGGAACCTTCTGGGTGGATGAGTGCAGACAGATGAATGGATTGAACTTCTGAACAATATTTTCTCCTTTTTCCTCAGGAGTCCAAGAAAAATCCACAGGGTACTTTCGCTTTCTCCAATCCTGCAGAAGGACTGGAGGGGGGCTGGCTTTGACCCAGCAGGCTCAGGTGAGGGACATTCCAGGTAATAATAATAATAATAATAATAATAATAATAATAATAATAATAATAATAATAATAATAATAATAATAATAGGTTGCAAGGGTCCTAGGAGGTCATCTAGCCCAACCCCCTGCTCAGATAGAAAACCCTACACCTTTTCGGAAAAAATGGCTGTCCAGTCTCTTCTTAAAAACTTCCAGTGTTGGAGCATTCACCACTTCTGGAGGCAGGTTGTTCCACTGGTTAATTGTTCTAACTGTCAGGAAGTTTCTCCTTAGTTCTAGGTTGCTTCTCTCCTTGGTTAGTTTCCATCCGTTGCTTCTTGTCCTGCCTTCAGGTGCTTTGGAGAATAGCGTGACTCTCTCTTCTTTGTGGCAGCCCCTGAGATATTGGAACACTGCTATCCTGTCCCCCCTCGTCCTTCTCTTCATTAAACTAGACATACCCAATTCCAGCAGCCGTTCCTTATATTTTTTAACCTCCAGTCCCCTAATCATCTTTGTTGCTCTTCTCTGCACTCTTTCTAGAGTCTCAACATCTTTTTTACATCGTGGTGACCAAAACTGGATGCAGTATTCCAAGTGTGGCCTTACCAAGGCATTGTAAAGTGGTATTAACACTTCACGTGATCTTGATTCTATCCCTCTGTTAATGCAGCCTAGCACTGTGTTGGCTTTTTTGGCAGCTGCAGCACACTGCAGGCTCATATTTAGGTGATTGTCCACTAGGACTCTGAGGTCCCTCTCACAGTTGCTACTATTGAGCAAGGTACCCCCTATACCAGCGGTTCTCAACCTGTGGGTCGTGACCGGTTTGGGGGTCAAACGACCCTTTCACAGGGGTCGCCTAAGACCATCGGGAAAAACATCGGAAAGAGAAAGAGAGAGAGAGAGAGAGGAAAGAGAGAAAGAGGAAAAGAGAGGAAAGAAAGAGAGAAAGAGAAAAAGGAAAGAAAGGAAAGAGAAAGAGAGAAGAGAGAGAGAGGAAAGACGAAGAGAAAGAGAGAAAGAAACAGAGAAAGAGAGAGAGAGAGGAAAGAGAGAGAAAGAGAAGAAAGAAAGAGAGAGAGAGAAAGAGAGAGAGGAAAGAGAGAAATAGGAAAAGAGAGGAAAGAGAGAAAGAGAAAGAGAGGAAAGAGAAAGAGGAAAGAGAAAGAGAGAAGAGAGGAAAGAAAGAAAGAGAGGAAAGAGAGAGAAAAAGAAAGGAAAGAGAGAAAGAGAGAAGAAAGAGAGAAACAGAGGAAAAGAGAGGAAGGAGTGAAAGAAAGAGAAAGAGAGGAAAGAGAAAGAGGAAAGAGAAAGAGAAGAGAGAGAGGAAGAAAGAGAAAGAGAGGAAAGAGAAAGAGAGAAAGAGGAAAGAGAGAAAGAGAGAGAGGAAAGAGAAAGAGGAAAGAGAGAAAGAGGAAAAGAGCAGAGAAAAGAAAGAGAAAGAGAAGAGAGAGAGGAAAGACAAAGAGAAAGAGAAAGAAAGAGAGAGAGAGGAAAGAGAAAGAGAGAGGAAAGAGAGAAATAGGGAAAGAGAGAGGAAAGAGGGAAAGAGAAAGAGGAAACAGAGAGAGGGGAAAGAGAAAGAGGGAGAAAGAGAGAGAGGAAAGAGAAATAGGAAAAGAGAGAGGAAAGAGAGAAAGAGAAAGAGAGGAAAGAGAGAAAGAGGAAAGAGAAAGAGAAGAGGAAAGAAAGAAAGAGAGGAAAGAGAGAAAGAGAAAAAGAAAGAGAAACAGGAAAAGAGAGAGGAAAGAGAGAAGGAGAAAGAGGGAAGAGAGAGAAGAGAGAGAGGAAAGAGAAAGAGAGGAAAGAGAAAGAGAGGAAAGAGAAAAAGAGAAAGAGAGAGAGGAAAGAGAGAGAAAGAGAGGAAGAGGAAAGAGATAGAGAGGAAAAAGAGAAAGAAGGGGAGAGGAAAGAGAAAGGGGGAGAGGAAAGAGAAAAAGAGGAAAGAGGGAAAGAGGAAAGAAGGAGAGAGAGAAAGAGGGAGAGGAAAGAGGTAAGAGAAAGGGGAGAGGAAAGAGAGAAAAAGAGGAAGAGAGAGGAAAGAGAAAAAAGAGAGGAAAGAGAGCGAGAGGGAGAGGAAAGAAAGACAGAGGAAAGAGGGAGGGGAGAGAGGAAAGAGAAAGGAAAGAGAGGAAAGAGAGAGACAGAGAGAGACCGTTTTGACATCTAAAATGAAGATAACACTGCATATATCCTTGTTTACCTTTATTTTATATATACACACACAAACATACATACATACATACATACATACATACATACATACATTAAAGGTAAAAAAGGATATATGCAGTGTTATCTTCATTTTAGATATCAAAAGGGTTTTGCGGCTCCCAGTGTTTTGTTTTCGGTGGGAAACGGGTCCAAGTGGCTCTTTGAGTGTTTTGGGTTGCCTACTCCTGTCCTAAGGGAGGCTGCGCTGCTTCGCGGCCCTTTCCGCGGAGGAGGCTGAACTAAGCTCTGACGGCGCTGTCGCCCTCTTGGCTCTCGGTCTCTCTCTCTCCCTCTCCCCGCCTGGGCGCTTCTCCAACCAGGCTGGGTGGAGCAGCTTTCCTGCCCCCCCCTGGCCAGCTGGATGGGGGGTTGGGGGGTCACCACAACATGAGGAACTGTATTAAAGGGTCGCGGCATTAGGAAGGTTGAGAACCACTGCCCTATGCTATACCTGTACATTTGGTTTTTCTTGCCTAAATGTAGAACCTTACTTTTTCCACCATTGATGGGATGGCTGGAGCTGCAGAAGGTTTGTGGGTGGTCCTTTTCCTATTTTCAGGAAGTCCTGCTGCCCCCACTTGCCTGACCATGGAGCTCTGTAGTCTAGTTCCCAAGTAGACCTATTGTTCTGTCCCCGTTCCGACCCACACACCCAAACAGCCAGCCGAGGGTTAAAGACTTCTCCAGACACCACTTCACAGATAAGAAACTTGGCAGCAGCTCCATAGCTGCCTGCCAAGACCTTTTACTCCAAACACACAGAAACAAAAACAATACACACAGTTTAAAGCCACAGCAAACTACTTTGCCAGAGATTCAGCTTTTGTCCGTCACAGAGGTCCAAATGGCCACCACCACCCTTTTATAGCCTGTGGGGTGTGGTCCAGTGACTCAGCTTAATCTCTGGCACGTCTCTTTTTCTGCTGCGCACGCTTGTCGCTTCTACGCTGGCGTGGATCCAGCCACAACTTTTCTTCCTCATTATCCGACACACCTGGCTCCTGGCCAATCTCAGACCCACCTGGCTCCTGGTCAATCTCTTCTCCGTCGGGAGACACCTGAGGCATTGCCAAAGAGGAGGGTCCTGGAGAGGGAGGCCTGGCCATCTCCTCTCCTTCATGTTCGGAGCCTTCTTCCTCCGATAAGAGGGGCTCACAAGACGGAGGCACAACACCTATCAGCAAACTGGGGGATACAGTCTTTGATTGGCCACTGCTCTCAATCCACCACATAGGTGCTTCTTTTGATTAAATGACTCATTTTTGCCTGGTTTCTTCCCTGGTTGAATAAGCTTCTGATTATTTCCTTCTAGCCCGTTTCCTTTGAGGAGGTCGCTGTCTGCTTCTCCAAAGGAGAATGGTCCCTCTTGGATCCCAGTCAGAGAGTCTTGTACAAGGAGGTGATGCAGGAGAATTATGAAAATGTGACCTCTCTCGGTAAGAATCTCTGGGTTTTGTTTCTTTCTTCTACTTCCAGATCTGTTGGGTTACAGCTCCTTTCGTAGCCATCTAATTGTACATATATACACAGTACATACATATATACATTAAAGGTAAAAAAGGATATATGCAGTGTTATCTTCATTTTAGATTATCAAAAGGGTTTTGCGGCTCCCAGTGTTTTGTTTTCGGTGGGAAACGGGTCCAAGTGGCTCTTTGAGTGTTGATGTAATGTCCTGGAAGTTGCTCAGCAGAATCATAGAATCCTATGATTCGAAGAGACCTTAAGAGTTTTCTAGTCCAGCCTTTTAGCCAAGACCTGCCTTGTCCTTGGGCACTGTGGAGAATTAACTCCAACCTTCTTCCTTTCGAATATTGCAAGACTGATGTCTCTCCTTAGCTTTTGCTTTTTTCAGCCATTCTTCATCGGATTTACCAGGAGTCCTTGCCATGCTTTTTGACCTCTTTCCGAATGAGCTAAGTGTTGTCCTCTTTGGCGAGCAAGCTTCCTAAACATACTCTTAAAATCCAGGAGTTTGGGGGAATGAAGAATCCCTGTTCCTGCCCAGAACTTAATTGACTTAGATTTTTTTTTCCCCTGTTGGAGAAGGGATGGCGGAATGTGAGGACGGAGCCAAAAGAGGAATCAGCCTAGAACAGCGATGGCGAACCTTTTAGAGACCGAGTGCCCAAACTGCAATCTAAAACCCATTTATTTATTGCAAAGTGCCAGGGCCGCATCAGCAATGTGGTGCCCTCATTGGGGGGGGGCAGGGAGGCGCCTCTGAGCGCCGCCTCTGGCACGCAAAACCCGGGGGGGTGCAAAAATGGGCCACCCTGCTGCAAGGCACAAAAACGACCGCCGCCACATCGCGAGGTGCAGATACAAGGCGCTGCACGTAAGAACTGGGCAGGGCTACTGAGTATCATGCAGGCACTAGCCCCGCCCCCCATTTGCAGCAGGTGCTTGCTCGCGGCCCCGTGTTCGTATGCACACATGTAAAATGCTTCCCCCTCCCTTTTGTTCCAGTCCACCAATCGACAGTAGTTGGTGACCTCTGCTCTACCACCTCTACTCCAGCTTGCTAGTCGGCCGCTTCGCCTCCTTTGTGCTGGGCAGGGCTCCTGCTCCGCGCGGCGGTGGCGGCCTGATGGACCTGCTGCTGGCGGCGGAGGTGCGCGTGCCAACAGAGAGGGCTCTGAGTGCCGCGTCTGGCTTGTGTGCCATAGGTTCGCCACCACTGGCCTAGAATCTCTATATTGCCACAAATGGTCTTAAGTCCAGCCCCTCTTGAATTCTCTAGTGCCAAAATAGTGCTATCTGTTACTTGACTAGATTCCTGTGCGTAGGCATGAGCAATAAATCAATTTAATTGGAACTTAACGGGTGGCCCTGGTATTTCAAACCTGACATTCCGCTTTCCAGACAGAATTAGGTTTCAGAGATAACTACAGGGGTGCCCACAATAAAATCTTGATATGGAGACTTATTATAAAAAAAGGTCCTTGTTCACGAGTCATTTTCCCGCCAAAATCTGAAAAATAGTAAAGGAGTGGCACTCTGAATTCTGTTTCTTTTACCTTACTGTGCAATTTGTATCCCCTTAGAAAGCTAATCGGTGAACAGTTCCCTCAGTTAAAACTGTTAGACCTATCACCACTTAAACCTCTAAATAAAGAATCCTTGGCTCCATTTGCTGAGAAAGGCATAGTTTTATTAGAAGTCAAGTGTACTGCAGTAATGCTTAGCCATAACTGAGACTCTCGCACCAAAATCCCAAGTTCAAATTTTCCCTCTCTCTGCTGCAGACATGTCAA
>NW_015387451.1:49051-53001 GCF_001527695.2 Protobothrops mucrosquamatus | reverse complement strand
GTGAACAGTTCCCTCAGTTAAAACTGTTAGACCTATCACCACTTAAACCTCTAAATAAAGAATCCTTGGCTCCATTTGCTGAGAAAGGCATAGTTTTATTAGAAGTCAAGTGTACTGCAGTAATGCTTAGCCATAACTGAGACTCTCGCACCAAAATCCCAAGTTCAAATTTTCCCTCTCTCTGCTGCAGACATGTCAAACACAAGGCCCGGGAGCCGGATGCGGCCCACAAAGTGGTTTCATGTGGCCTGCGAAGCCATCCTGAAAACAGTGAGGGAACGGCCCCCGCTGCCTTGGCACTGGTCCAGGCCGGCCGGGAGCCAATGTACAATTTTGTGGTGGCCATCTATGCTGAAACACATTCAGTCTTAGCTCCACAAGGCTGTCTGGAAACAGCAAGGAACCAGCCCCGTTCGCGTCGGCCCCGCCCCCTGGGTGCATGCTGGGGAGGTTTTATGAGGAATGAAGAAATGCACCATCGCCTGGAAGTGGCCAGCAAATGGCCCTCGCCTACTTCACATATCCGGCTTGATGGGCTCTGCCCTGGTCTGTCCCTTTTCTGCCAGAGACCCTCAGATCTGTCCCACTCCTGCCCAGGCCCCCACCAGCACCCTTGACGTGAATGATGTAGAGCTGGCCACGCCCACCCAGTAGGTCACACCTACTCCATCCATGCCCACCCAGTAGGCCACTCACCCCTCCCCCCCGATGGCAACTGCAATGCTGATGTGGCCCTCAATGAATTTGAGTTTGACACCCCTGCTCTACTGCCTCCCATCGCTGCCCCCCCATGACCAACCAGGTTCAAGCAAGATGTTTTCAGAACAGTCATTTCAAGCATAGGTTGGTATGCAGCTGCCTTCGTCTCCCAGCCAGGTAAAGTGACCTTTAAGTAGCATCTCAGGGATATAACAGCAGTTACTTTCGTTTGCCCCCAAGGCTCCACCCTCCCCAGAGTTCACGGCATGGTAACAAAGCGTAAGGTGACAGGGGACAAAAGACATTTAATACTATTTTTATTCTACGCTCATGTTGCCTTTGCATTGCTGCTGGTCATTTTATGCTGAGACATATAGAAGGATGGTTAAATAGAACGACCTAGATTTTATTTTCTCGGATTTTATTTTTGTACTAGTTGTCTCGCTCACCGGTTTGGGTCCAAACTCCTGGATGGAGGAAGAAGACGAAGCTGTTTTGGGTCTACGCTCACAACTTTCTGAGAAAGGGGACAATCAGGCTGTCGGCATTGCAGGTGGGAAAAATGAAGCTATAGATCATGTTAATATCAGCTTAGGGTAGACCAGTGATGGCGAACCTTTTAGAGACTGAGTGCCCAAACTGCAACCCAAAACCTACTTATGCATCATTGAGTGCCGAGTGGGTCTGGCCCATTGGCTAGGCGTGGCTGCAGTGGTAACGGCAGATTGGGTGGGACTAAAAAGTTCAATCAATCAATTCCAACTTTGCAAGATCTTTTTTTTCCCCGTGAGTTGAAATTGACTGATTGAACCTTTTTTTTTTTTTTTTGCACACGGCGGCGGAGGCCTAAAGCGAAAAGGTTTTATAAAACCCAGCTGAAGGCCTAGGACTGGGGCGACGGCACGCATGCCCACAGAGAGGGCTCTGAGTGCCGCCTCTGGCACCTGTGCCATAGGTTCGCCACCACTGGGGTAGACTGTCCCCAAGAAGACAGGAATCTGTCCAAAGGCTGCATTTGCAATTGTTTGAATGGGAAATGATGGGGATCAGCAAAGGAACTAAATAAGGATCTACATTTAGGCAAGAAAAACCAAATGCACAGGTATAGTATAGGGGGTACCTTGCTCAATAGTAGTAACTGTGAGAGGGATCTCGGAGTCCTAGTGGGCAATCACTTAAATATGAGCCTGCAGTGTGCTGCAGCTGCCAAAAGAGCCAACGCAGTGCTGGGCTGCATTAACAGAGGGATAGAATCAAGATCACATGACGTGTTAATACCAGTTTACAATGCCTTGGTAAGGCCACGCTTGGAATACTGCATCCAGTTTTGATCACCACGATGTAAAAAAGATGTTGAGACTCTAGAAAGAGTACAGAGAAGAGCAACAAAGATGATTAGGGGACTGGAGGCTAAAGCATATAAGGAACGGTTGCTGGAATTGGGTATGTCTAGTTTAATGAAGAGAAGGATGAGGGGGGACATGATAGCAGTGTTCCAATATCTCAGGGGCTGCCACAAAGAAGAGGGAGTCAACCTATTTTCCAAAGCGCCTGAAGGCAGGACAAGAAGCAAGGGATGGAAACTAAGCAAGGAGAGAAGCAACCTGGAACTAAGGAGAAACTTCCTGACAGTGAGAACAATTAACCAGTGGAACAACCTGCCTCCAGAAGCAGTGAATGCTCCAACACTGGAAGTTTTTAAGAAGAGACTGGACAGCCATTTGTCCAAAATGGTATAGGGCTTCCTGCCTGAGCAGGGGGTTGGACTAGAAGACCTCAAAGGTCCTTTCCAACTCTATTGTTGTTGTTGTTGTTGTTGTTGTTGTTGTTGTTGTTGTTGTTGTTGTTATTATTATTATTATTATTATTGTTAACTTGCAGCTAACAAAGGAGTTTTCCTCTGCTCTGGCTTGCTCTAATTTTGCATGGGATGTAGGATGTTTCAAACTCTAAATCATATGTTTCCGATTCAAAGTGTCGATGAAGATTCTCAGTCATCCAGCTAGAGTTGTCTGAAAATTGAATCATGGCAACTGGACTTCTTTTCTTGTTGGTTCGAAACATTTCGCTGCTTATCCAAGGAGAAGCTGCTTATCTGAAGAAGCTACTTGGAAAAGCAGCAAAATATATTGAACCAACAAGAAAAGAAGTCTAAAACAGAACAGAACAAAACAACAAGTGTTGTAAGGGACCTTGGAGGTCTTCTAGTCCAAACCTCTGTTCAAGCAGGAGACCCTATACCAGGGGTAGGCAACCTCGGCTCTTTTATGAGTCAGCTATGCTGACTCAGGAATTTTGGGAGTTGAAGTCCATGAGTCATAAAAGAGCCGAGGTTGCCTACCCCTGCTCTATACCATTTCAGACAAGTAGCTGTCCAGTCTCTTTTTAAAAGGCCCCAGTGATGGAACACCCACTACTTCTGAAGGCAAAGCTGTTCCACTGGTTAATTGTTCTCACTGTTAGGAAATTTCTCCTTAGTTCCAGGTTGCTTCTCTCCTTGCTTAGTTTCCATCCATTGCTTCTTGTCCTGCCTTCAAGTGCTTTGGAAAATAGGTTGACTCCCTTTTTTTGTGACAGCCCCTGAGATATTGGAAGACTGCTATCATATCAGCCCTAGTCCTTCTTTTCATGAAGCTAGACATACCCAATTCCTGCAATTGTTCTTTGTATGTTTTAGCCTCCAGACCCCTGATCATCTTTGTTGTTCTTTTCTGCACTCCCTCCAGAATCTCTACATCTTTTTTATAAGATGGTGACCAAAACTGGATGCAGTATTCTAAGTGTGGTCTTACCAAGGCATTACCAAAGTCCATTTGCCACGGCTCAACTTCCAGACTGATTCAAAGTGATTTGAATTTAAAACACTTTGCATATCCTCTAAGAAATAGCTGGAAATGATAAGCTCTGGTAGTCTGGTGTGAATGAGCTAATCATTTTCAGCTCCTATGTGAGATTTGGGTGTCAACTAAATCCTGGGGTGACCAATGGGGTGAACTTATTCACTTGAATTTTCTTTCCATTGTTTATGGTAGTATCCCAGGAGCAAGAGAAGAGCAAGGAGAAGGAGAAGACACAGAAAGAGAAGAAGTCAGAGAAGGAGAAAGAGAAGGAAAAAAAGGAGGAGGAGATGGAGAAAGAGATGGAGGAGATGGAGAAGGAGAAAGAGAAGGAGAAGAGGCAGACAGAGATGGAGAAGATGGAGAAAGAGAAGGAGAAGATGGAGAAAGAGAAGGAGAAGAGGCAAACAGAGA